>NC_084599.1:40252111-40304551 GCF_033807715.1 Cololabis saira
GCTCTATGGCACCAAAACATCTCCAAGAGCCAAACCTGGACAGGTATGCAGCGTAAGAACACCCTGCACCAGATGGTCATTCCCATGTGAGCCACCACGTGCAGCGACTACATGTCATACATTTACCGTATTTTCGCGACCATTCGGCGCGCCGTGTGGAAAGGCGCACCCTCAGTTTTTTGTGTCATTTTTGGATTTAAAACACACACACGGCACACCGACCGAAAAGGCACCGTCTACACACGGAGCGCCGCCTTACAACACACACACACACGCGCGCGCACAACACACACAAATAGAGCGAAAAAAAATAAATTAAAAATAAAGCAGGAGCAAAACTTAGTTTGATTGTACTTTATTTTAGTTATTACATTAATCAAACCCATCGAAATCTTCACCCTCCGTTTCTGCATTCATCCGAGCCTGATTGCGCTGAGACCAGGAGAATTGATCAGCTGCGACGGGCAGAGCCCGCAGCTCTCCTGGCCGCGCTGCAGCCGAGTCATTTTCCGTGCCGTGCAGCCCCTTGGAAATGATGCCGCTTTGAAAAAACCCGAACAACAGTCCAACCCAGCAGACACATCAGCCCACGCATCTACAATCCTTCAACAGTAAGCGACAGAGCCCGCCGAGCGAGCGGCGGCCAGTGGAGGAACCCCCGGCCGGTGGTTCCTCCGGCCTTTGGGCCCGCCTCTGCGGCGCAGCCCCCCCCGGGAGCCGCGTCTCCTTCTCGGTAGGGAGGCCGAGTCGCCCCGTCCGAGTCGCTCCACTCCAGGAGCCCCGCCACGGAGCCACCGCGGGAAATCACGGGCAATTCACTCGCCCCCCTTCCCCCTTTAACGTTCTCATGGTGATCCCTACTACGTGCGCAAATCACGCCCTCCCCCCTTCCCCCTTCTCATGGTGGCCTCAATTACGTCCGCCTTATGGATCCACGTTAAGTCGACGCACCCCTACGTCGTAGGCTCTGCGTCGGTGTAACGCGGAACCATAAATCAGCTTTAAATAATACAATGGGCGCATTGCATCATTGGGCGCGCAGCACATTTAAAAAAAAAAAAAGACTTTTATATGCGCCTAATGGTCGCAAAAATACGGTACTCAAAAGAATTCGATCAAGCCATGAATTTACAGTAGCTATATTCCAAATACTTGAACACGCAAAGCAATGTAGCCAAAATATGCATGTAGACAGTATTTAACTACTTGAAAAATAAAATAAAAAGCCTGTTTTTCCAGTCATCAGAACAGCCATTGTATGAATGGAGACCTAGACATAGCATGTTACGTTAATGACTGCTACTATCTCCATGTTACGTTCAATGACTGCTACTACTGTATCTCCATGTTAGATGGAAATCACTTCTCTTAACCAAAGTTTGGCAGCGTGACTTAAGCCTACCAAAAGGATAGGTATTACATTACATTAAATTATCTTTGTTCAGGAGTTGTATGTGTGGATAAAAAAGTCCAGAAAAAGGCTTAGTTGGATCTCAGAGCAGGAAAAAGTTGACAGATGTCCCTGTAATTTCTCTCGGTTCCTGGGGGTAATAAGACAAGACGACAATAGGGGATTCATCCATCTGTGCGATAAAACATGCTTTAATTTTGAGTCTGTGTGTTGTGTTTGTGCAGTGTAATGTTTCAACTTTACGGTTTTGGCTGAGGATGACTTACAACTGGATGGGTGAGGAGAAGCCTATGAAGGTCTGTACTCAGAAGTATTAACTTTACTTCACTTGCACAATAATAACAGGTATCAGTCCACCAGTTTATGCCTCCTCCAATAAGAAAAACAGGGGAGGTTAGAGGACTAACCTTTGGGAACAGATGTGATTCTGAACATAACGCTTACCGTCTGAGGACATTTGAGACATGAGCACATCGTGACATCTTGCAGTTGATGTTCCTGAAAGTGATCATATAGTCCCAGTTTAAAGAGTCATGAGCCTGTGCATAATAAATCACATCCCACAAAGACATCCGCTGTACGCTGTCAACTCTGACACGTATCGTCCATCATGGCTTTAAGTACATGGGAAGGCCCATCTTTTGTACCCGGCACATGGTAGCGAAATGGGAATAAGTGTCTCATTGGTGCATCCAAGAGGTTGCTGAACCAACATGCAACAGCACAGGCTTCTTCTGGTGTGGACACAGAGGGAGGACGCCATTTCCTGGCGGACCTACACGAGTTTCTCCTGAATTGAGAAACAGCAAATCTGCAAGTCTTGCTTCTGACCTGCATCCAAACATGTTTGAAAAGCCTTGGTTGATATGTAGAAATTAAGCAGAGCATGATATGGGCTGTGTTGTTGGTGTGATGTCATCTGCTTTGGGATAAAAACATAACTACAAGACATAACCGAACCTGATTTGTTGGAAAATTAAGGCGTACAGAATGTACAAAATAAAACAGATAGACTAGATGGACTAATCGGCTTTGTTTGTTCGGAGGAAGTGTTTTGTGGAACCTAGGTAAGGTTACCTTTGACTAAATTAAATGTTTATGGTAAGTCAGCGATGTGTTGGATAAGCAACTTGGACAAGCTGTCAGGGTTTGACACTTCCCCCAGTTTTTGAGTTTCAGTTCTGTCCCGCCTGTGTCCCATCTGCCCAGATTGTCTGCACCTGTGTATCGTTATCCCCTGTGTATATCTAGTCTTGTCTTTCCCCTGCTTCTGGTCGGTCCGTACTGTTTGTTCCCTCCATGTTCTCCTCTAGTTTTAAATCCCTGTTTCTGTTCTGCCTCCTTTTGATCCTGCTCAGCAGCGTTTTTGGTTCTTGTTTTTGTTCAATAAATCCTGCCTTTTTGCAACTCCTTCCTCCTGCTCTCCTGCATTTGGGTCCTCAACAAACCACACCTTGTGACAGAACGGACCGACCAGATCCCAGCGGGATCCGAAAAGATTACAGTATTTTGCGTACCATTAGCTCCACCGCATTATAAGGCGCAATATCAATGAACAGATATATTTTCACACATAGGTTATAAGGTCCATAATAAAACATTTATAAAGTGAACAGTCTGGTAAATCGAACTTTATTCAACTAATTCACAATAACTCCGAATATCATTCAGCTGTAAATAAAACGGAAAAAATGAACTCACATTTTAAATAATTCGTCTTCCATGAATAAAAAGTGGAGGAGGTGAATATCTACTACATGTACGTCCTGTTCTCTGATTGGTTCATCGTTGCCAGCGATAGCGGACACCTGAAGTTAGTGTGAGGTTGGAACAACGTTGTATTCCAACCTTGGATTATAACTGGATTATGATATAGATTTAAAAACCTAATGTTGGCTTGACATCTAAAGTTGGATTGGTTGCTTGCAGCGCTACATAATTAGTTATCTAACATTGTCTGACTTTGCAACCTGTATCCAACCAAGGACCGACTTTAATGCGTCAGCTGGGAATTGTCCGACAATCAATCAAGCGTAGCGGTTTCGTTGTTCACCAAAGTCGCACAAAAACATTTTAACAGATTTTTGAGCTCAGTGTTCCACATAAAACTGGTTGGAGGTCAGTAAGCACTGACTCAAAGGAGGACTCAAAATGCACAACTCCAGGAACAAAAAGAGTATTTATTCAAAAAAACGAAGCAAAAGGGTAACAACAGAAAACACTCTTGACGATGAAAATCAAAGGCTGAACAAAAAGCTCTCTCTGGGAGGATCAATCTATCCCACACTTCAAGTACAATGTAAATATGGCGACGTGACGACACTTGACTACACTCGACATGAGACAACAAACTGGCAACAAGACAAGGGGAGACACAGGCTATTTAGACACAGTGTTGTGCTAGTTACTGAAAAATAGTAACTAGTTACTAAGTAACTATTGAGTTACTTTAAATAAAAACATTATTTTAAATGCTCCCATTAATCCCCTCTAGCTTTCATTTCAGCATGTTACTGTATGGATTTGCATTGTGCATCGTGTTCTGCATTCTGATTGGCTGAACAGTCTCCCCTGCTTCTTCACTTCCTGTGTCAATAACGTTGGTTGCTTAGCAACAAGCTGAGAACGGCCAATGAGCTTCAGCAGCAGCTCAGGAACGGGACTCTTTGATGAATTGTGCATTACAGTCTCAAATATAATCAATGGTGTCGGTTTATAAGAATCTTTTTGCCCAGAAGAAAAAACTGCGACAAAACGACCTAAAACTATTTTCTTCTCTCGAAAAAACACAGCTGCACCACGGGCTTTAGGAGAACAAGACGCTACAGAGTCGGGATGCAGTGGCCCAGTCAGACGAGCAGTGGAATACGTGCGAGGCGGTGCTGATTTCCGCTATTTTAAGCCTTTTTAAATGTAAAAAGAATTTCCCTTACCACAGGTTCTTTTTGGAACGTAACCGCTGCGAAAAACGAGGGATTACTGTAATGACAACATCTCCACGTTGCGAAACTCGCCGTCTCTCGGCTCTCCATGACCGTGGTGAAGTTAGTTTTATGTTGGATATTCCACAGACGTTCGCTCTGGGGGCATTTCTGTCCAATATCCAACGAATATCTAACGTAAAACTAACTTCACCGCGGTCTCGCCATGACTGTCATGTTTTTGAAAGCACACACAAATCCACACTACGTTTCCTCTGGTCTCCGCGTGCGGGGAAAAAAGGCTTCACTGTATCCAGAAATAACGGAGTAACGCACCTTTGGTAACGGTAACTGCGTTACTGAATTTAAAAAGTAATGCGTTAGAGTATTAGTTACCGCAAAACTAACAGCGTTACTGTAACGCAAAAATGATACTAAATAACGCGTTAGTCCCAACACTGTATGAGGTAGGGGAACACAGGTGGAACCAATCAGGGGCGGGGTTGACAATCACAATGGAGGGAAAATCACACAAAGGGGGGGAAGTCAGGATCTGAAACGAGAGGGAAAAGGTGAGTATCAAAATAAAACAGGAAGTGCATGATGAGACTGGACATAAGCACGCAATACCACATAAGGACTAAACATGAAATGAACACAGACATGACATAAAACATGAAACACTAAACCTGAACATGACTGACATTAACACATTTGACAAGACACAACAAAATCTCCCTTATTATGAATAAATATCTTCAGCTATAATCATGTTATGAGAAGTACTGGAGTTGAGGGGGGATGAGGGGGGATGAGGGGGGATGGCATCCCCCCCTGAAATAAAAACGGTCCAAATCATCCCCCTGTAAAACTTCCATCCCTCCTTTCCATCCCTTATGTCATTTCATCAATGAATGTGGTTTTACTGCTATTTCAACATTTAGAGTCATCACCAGAAAAATAACACCAGAAAAATAACTTATTTGACAATTTTCACCTGTTTCAAGTAAATTTTCACTTGAAATAAGTAGGAAAATCTGCCAGTGGGACAAAATGTATCTTCTTATTACAAGCAAAAAATCTTGTTCCACTGGCAGATTTTTCTACTTATTTTAAGTGAAAATCTACTTGAAACAGGTGAAAATTGTTGTTTTTTTTCCAGTGATGAATCTTGTTTTAAGTGTAATAAAATTGTTTTTACTAAAATGAGACATTTTAACTAGAAATAAGACAAATATTCTTGTTAAGATTTTGAGTTTTTGCAGTGATCCATGTTACTTATCCTGTGAAGGACAGAGTCATATTGATAAGTTCAGAAAACAGTTTTTTATTGTTGTGTTTTGATGTATTTGATGTAAGCCCAGTGGATATTTAAAGCTTACAGAAGGCTGCATTTAACTGCTGCTATGTCATTCCTGCAGTATTTCTGCAGGTGTTTTGGTCACTGCTATTATTTGTAATATATGATATTATTTGTAATCAGCACAAATTATCTGTCCCCATATGATCAAATCCATCATCCCCCCTGATTTTTTTTTTACAACTCGAGTACTGGTTATGAGGCTTAATCATGTAGTAAGTTACCTTTGTTACTGGTCGCTAACATTCTTTGCTCCGTTGTGGTTCACAGCAGTTCTGACTGCTGATGTATCTCACGGTGAGTCCCAGACATGCATCTCCTCTCTAAACCCTGCTAATATCATAGCTGATCAGTTTATCCACGGCTCAACACTGGATCTGTCCTTTATTCCTTTCTCTCCATACATGGATGTTCTGTTTCCTTTGTGGTTCTTCACTTTGCACACCATCCTCTGCCCTAATCCTACAGGCTTTGTCTTTTTCCGTGGGCTTCTGCCTGTCATTTCTCTTTCATCCTTTTAATTATGACCTCAAATTCCACCAGATTTCTTCCCCAACATATATAAAATGTCATATTTTTTCCTTCGCCACTTTTTAGGAGACAATGACACATGATTATCTTAACTGGCATAAAAACGAATCATGACTTTCTCATTCTTGATGTCTTATCCAGGCCTTATATGTCCCCGTAGAAGTTTCAAGGTGCTGAATAATTTCTTTAAGCCGTAGGTATTTATGGTTAAATAAATAAATATGTGGGCAACTTCAAGGTTCTTGCATGTTCTAATTCACACAAATACCAAGAACATATTATACAGTGACAAATACTATTTCATGAAAGTATTTTACCTTACATTTTAAAGATATGATCATTTTACACGTGTGAAGGTTAGGCGACAAATTCTTCTCTGCAACACTCCCACATTGCTGCATTCCTGGCTAAAGCAAGCTGCGCCTTTTGTACACGTAATGAATTATGGCCGTGGCGCCTTGGAAAGAACTGTTTTATCACTTTACGGCCTTTTAATTTAGTTCTGCGTTATGATGTGATGATACAAGATTCCGTCCAGCCTGATGAGTGCATCATTGCACTTTGCAAGCTCAGACTCTTTGTGATACTCTGGCACTCAGTTTCTGCCATTTCATGGATGTGCTTTTATTCACGGTCACCATGGAAACCAGAGGGGGAAAAAAAGTTATCCTACCCGAGTTATCAAGATTATACCCAATTTTTCCTTTAACAACGTTCCATATTCCAAGAAATTTCATCAAATAGAGGTTTCAACTTGGACATTCATCAATGTCCTGCACAGTGAATGATCTTGTTTTTCTTTCTGAAGAAAGACGCTCTGCATCTGACGCAGATACCAGCCTTTTTCAGTTAAAGATGCAAATCTTAAATGTTATCTTTACCCAACAGGAGCAACAAAAGGTCGGCTTTAAAAAGCAATTCAAGGATGATTATGAGTCTTTAAATTCTCCATTGATAACATAGAAAAAAAACATCATCTTTTATCAACCTAACTGACTGACAAACACATTAAACGCTTGAAAACCTATATTTCTTTAGAAATAATACACATCCACAAATGCTACTTAACTCCAAAAAAAATGCATAAAAAAATGTCAAAGGATATTTCGTCAAAGTGTCCCAGATGTAAAAAGATGGAGGGGACATTCATGCATATGTTCTGGGAATGCGACCGTTTACAAAGTTATTGGAATTCAATTAATTCCCTTACACAATCAGTCCTGGACAAAAAATGTGATTTAAGCAGTAGTTTATATTTATTAAATGACACATATAATTTACAACTAAATAACAAAAAATGCAGGATATTGCATACTTACTGCAAAGAAATGTATACCTGGGTCGGCCGGAGTAGGCATGCGTGCACAAAAGAAAATTGTAAGACCTACCGTCATTAGGGATGTATCTGATTACCTTTCATTTGTGAAATAAAAGGTAAAAAAAAAAAAAAAAAAGAAAAGAAATACACAGCGTTCAGTTAACCAGTTACTAACAAGTGAGGAACATTTCAAAGACCAAGAACATACTGAAGACCAACTGGTCACTCAGGAGACATTTGGGGAAGCATTTCAATGCAGCGTGTGAACGGATGATCATGCAGGCGGCAGGATCTGAACAGATTAAAACATTTTACCAGTTACAGATACAGTATATTGTCAGGCCGAGACTGAAAGCAGGACTCAGATGCAGAGATATTAGATAACAAAAGGCTTTTATTGAATTCACCGCAGACCGAGTGACAAACAAATGGCTATAAACAAAACTCTGGCTATAGAACAATAAACACTCCCAGGGAGGGAAAAATAACTAATAAAGAGAAACAAATAAACACAAAACGCTCCGTATGGAGGAAAAACCTGCCTACATAAAATAATTGGCTACAAACACAAATCACTCTTAAAGAGGAAAAAAACAAGAACTAACATAACAATCTAACATAACTAAGCTAGGATACGATAAGTTAAAACAAAAAAAAAAATCACTTTTTAATGAGGAATGAACAAAGGGCTGTGAATCTAAGCTAAGGTAGGAATTAACAAACACAAAAAATCACTCATCACGAGGGACAAACGGTTACTATGGTGATTACTACGGCTGTGGACGTGGACGAAGACACTCTGTCTGAAGACCAGGGGAACACAGACTATTTAACCCTTGTACTGTCTTTGGGTCAAAATGACCTAATTCTCCTGTTCCTTCTTTCCTCCTGATCTCTCCTTCCTTTTCCCTTCCTCTTTTCTCCCCTCGTACATTCTTTCCTTGTTTTCTCCTTTCCTTCCTTCCTTCTTTTTTCCCTTCTTTCTTTCTTTCTTTCTTTCTTTCTTTCTTTCTTTCTTTCTTTCTTTCTTTCTTTCTTTCTTTCTTTCTTTCTTTCTTTCTTTCTTTCTTTCCTTCCTTCCTTCCTTCCTTCCTTCCTTCCTTCCTTCCTTCCTTGCTTCCTTCCTTCCTTCCTTCCTTCCTTCCTTCCTTCCTTCCTCCCTTCCTTCCTTCCTTCCTTCCTTCCTTCCTTCCTTCCTTCCTTCCTTCCTTCCTTCCTTCCTTCCTTCCTTCCTTCTTTCCTTCCTTCTTTTGTCCCTTCATTCCTTCTTTTCTCCCTTCTTTCCTTCTTTTCTCCCTTCCTTCCTTCTTTTCTCCCTTCCTTCCTAATTTCCTTCCTTCCTTCTTTTCTCCCTTCCTTCCTTCTTTTCTCCCTTCCTTCCTAATTTCCTTCCTTCCTTCTTTCCTCCCTCCCTTCCTTCCTTCCTTCCTTCCTCCCTTCCTTCCTTCCTTCCTTCCTTCCTTCCTTCCTTCCTCCCTTCCTTCCTTCTTTCCTCCCTTCTTCTCTTCCTCCTTCCTTGACCCAAAGACAGTACAAGGGTTAAACACATGGAGGGAAACAGGGGAAACAGGTGGAAACACTTAGAGCAATCAAGGGCAAGTGACATAAAACGAGAGGAGAATTACTTTTCAAAATAAAACAGGAAATGACAGGACAAAACAAACCCAAGACTAGACGACCTCACCACGGTGTGACATCTATAGCTTATTATTTACAACATTTTAAAAATTCCTTTTCTTATTCCCTGTTTTTTCCCTTGGTACCTTCCCTGGGTTCTTCTCCCTGTGGGCAGTAACCTCACCAAGGAGCTGTCCAGGAGGCATCCTAGCTAGAAGCCTGAGCCTCCTGATTTATTTTATTTATTTAAAGGTTTAGTTATCAGGGACAATGCACATTAATAATACATTTAAACACATGTAAAATATGCCAGAATTAGCCAAAAAGGCTATGTTGCATCTGCTGTCCCTGGACTGGTGTAAAACAGTCAACCTAAAAGAAAAATTATTAAGATATAATCAATAAAATATTTCCAAATAAGAAGGCTACATCAGAAAAAAATATTAAAAGGTAAGAGACTAAGCTAAAATACAAACACACACAGGTTAACATAAGCTCAACAACAGACAATTGCTACAAATGAAAACAGAAACCACATGAAGCAGCAACAGTAACATCAACATTAATAACACAAGACACAGTAACACACTAACAGGCCAAAAACAAACAAGACAAACGCACTAAACACAGAATAAAAAGCCATGCACAAAAAGCAACAGTGTAACTAGACAAACTTATAGGCAACATGACAGGTGACATCATACAAACACCGACAGGCAGGGCAGCAAGCCAGGAAAATTAAGCACTAAAATGTAATGTTGACAGCCTTGGCCACTAATTAACCACTTTTTTAGATACAATTTAAAAGAAGCATAATTTGATTGGTTTCTAATCTCAGTTGGTATGAAGTTCCACTCACGAGCAGCCCTGATTGAAAATGCAGACTGGCTAAAAGCACTTTTCCTAAACTGGACCACACAATCTCCTCTAGCTGATGTGGTTCCTCTCGATGCGGACGAGCAGCGGCTCTACGCTGAGCTCTACGCTGAGCTCCTCCGGCATGACCGAGCTGCTCACCCCACCTCTATTGGCACTTTTCCACTAGTCCTACTCGACTCTGCTCATCTCAGCTCGGCCTGGTTTCTTTTCCACTACAATCCAGCACCTGGAAGTAGGAGGTTGGAGAAGCTGCTGTGACGTATTTGATTGTGTATCTAAAGGAAGAAGACAACAACACTAAAGATGTAGAACCTGGAGGAGATGATAGATGTGCTGCTGGGTCTGTGGCTTGTGTTCCATATCAAGTTAAAAAAATGAGAGTGAGAGAAACGTCAAGCGGTGACGCTTTTTAATGTTTGTTTGTTTGTCTCGGCGCTGCTGAAAAGTCCGTTGGGAGCCGTGAGCAGCTATGAAGTGACAGAGCTCCTGGAGGATCTGGTCGTTCCTTATCTCCGTCTAGATCTTTTTAATTCTCTCCTCAGCACCAGGTTTATGAACATCTGACCCTCAGAGTTGGATCACCAAACAGACTTCTGCTGCCGTTGCTGGTGGAATAAAATGAACAAGAAGCCGCCAGAGTCTCTTTCGCTGATGTCACATCCTGACTCAGACGTCTGACTCCAACCCCCCGACCAATCGGTGGCCTGGAGTGTGATGACATCACAGCCCGACTCAGCCACTTAGAACCTCGGCAGAATAGTTACAGAAAAGTATCTACTCGGCACTTTAGTGCCCTGGTGGAAAGGCGCCAAACCGAGTGGAGGCGAGTCGAGTCGGGCTCAGTAGGTACTAGTGGAAAAGCGCCATAAGGGAGAGCCCAAACTTCCTGCGGAGGAAACTGGTTTTGGCTGCTTGTATCCACAATCTTCTTATTTTGGTCACTGTCTACAGTCTGTGAAAACAGGTGAGGGTGGGAACATGGACTGAATGGTAAATCAAGGCGTTCACCTTTCGGCTCAGCTCCTTCTGGACCACGACGGACTGATGCAGCGTCCACAGTGAGTATTTCACCTCCATGCTCTCTCAAAAGTCTTGTCTTTCTTGTGCTGGCCCCCCCTTTTCTTCTCTTTTTTCTCTTTTGTACATGGTGCAGCATCCTCTGCTGGTGGCGAAGAGCATCACTGAATGCACAACACCGGAACCTGCAGCGTGGGAGTGAGAGGGGCAGGGTAACGGCCTGGGCAGGCGGGGGAGAGATTTGTCCGTCAAGACTCCTCTCCCTGGCCCAGCCCCTTCTCAACCTTTCCCTGACCCTTTCCCCAACCTGGGGCTTGATGATTGGGCCGGAGCTTCGGGAGCTGCATGCTGACCTGCGGTCCCCACCCCCGGTCATCCCGTTGCTGCTTCCACCTGCCTGCTGTGCTGTTGACGTCCCCGACCCCCAGTCTGGCCCTCGGCAGGAGGGTCCCCCCTTATGAGCCTGGCCCTGGTCCAGGTTTCTTCCCTCCCAAAGGGGAGTTTTTTCTTGCCACTGTTTGGCTTAAGGCTTTTCTCCCATTATGGGAGTTTTTACCTGCCATTGTTTATGTAATAATTGCTTGGGGGTCATGTTCTGGGTCTCTGGAAAGCGTCTAGAGACAACTTTGTTGTATTAGACACTATATAAATAAAATTGAATTGAATTGAATTGAATTGAATTGAATTGAATTGAATTGAATTGAAAAGTATCACAATAATTACTGTCAAACATGTACATTGCTTTCTAATCGGTATGAGTCAGAAAATTGTAAGGATTTATTGTGAAACTGCAAAGTTTTGCAGCTAATGCAGGTTGGGTTGTGGCACCAGATTGCCACACCATTTGCAAATATTAACACATTCAAATTTAAACAAATGCATACATGTCCATTATGGTAATGCTATGCTAAAGGAGACAAGCACATATTAATGAAATAGTTAAAGTGTTTTCCGGGCTCATTGTATCTTAATGTATGATTCATAACGACCTAAAGTGACATGGAACCTCGATCTCGTGTGACAGCTAAGAAGGCGGTTGTGGCGTATCCCAGGGAAAAGGGAATGACCCCGGCAGCTTCAACACAATTTGGCAGCGCACTGTAGCCAAGGTCGACACACCACTGGAGCAACAGCAAAGGTTATTTCATTGCATTTAGCCACTGACAACACTGCGTCTCGCACATGCTCTGGGCAGCTTTCAACAAGCCTGTCCTGTTGAATTCCTTTGTAACGTTTCCGTAACAGAGCCTGACTGACCTGATTTGTTGTTTTCTCTGGGAATGTAATGGTATTTCCTTTTTTCATTACCACAAGTGTCCTGTGTGGATTAGAAAAAAGCACACGAGGCAACAAACACATCCCTATGTCCCAAATGTAAGCCAAATTCCCTGTCATTTAAAACCAGGTCACTGTCACTTTGACAGGCCATAATACTTAATAAGCTGACAATGTCATGTCAGCTCGTGCCTCGATGAGAAAAACATTTTATCCGGTCTGGAGTCTTGGCGTGCGTGAAAGCAGTCGTGGAGATAGTAGAGAGTAAGCTTTTCCTGACCTTGTGAGAGGTCGGTTGTGGACAGGAGGTCAGCACAAACTCATTGTGCTTGCTGCTTTAACAGGATCAGATCCTGACTCTGCACTGTCTAGAATATGCAGGTACACTTCATGTCTTTATCCCACAGAGGCAGTACTCAAGTTGTAAAAAAAAACCAGGGGGGATGGTGGATTTTATCATATGGGGACAGATAATTTGTGCTGATTACAAATAATATAATATATTACAAATAATAGCAGTGACCAAAACACCTGCAGAAATACTGCAGGAATGACATAGCAGCAGTTAAATGCAGCCTTCTGTAAGCTTTAAATATCCACTGGGCTTACATCAAATACATCAAAACACAACAATAAAAAACACTTTTCTGAACTTATCAATATGACTCTGTCCTTCACAGGATAAGTAAAATGGATCACTGCAAAAACTCAAAATCTTAACAAGAATATTTGTGTTATTTCTAGTTAAAATGTCTCATTTTAGTAAAAAAGTCTCATTACACTTAAAAAAAGACTCATCACTGGAAAAAAACAACAATTTTCCCCTGTTTCAAGTAGATTTTCACTTGGAACAAGATTTTTTTGCTTTTAATCAGAAGATAAATCTTATCCCACCGGCAGATTTTTCTACTTATTTCAAGTGAAAATTTACTTGAAACAGGTGAAAATTGTCAAATAAGTTATTTTTCTGGTGATGACCTGGCTTGAGGCAGGATTGAGGCAGGATTTATGAAAAAAATTCGTATATGTTTTAAGTTTTCTAGTAATAATGTCAGATGAAGCGTTCCAAACCCAAAAGAATGATTCCTCTAGTGTATCTCTCCGTTGCCTTGAACAGGCTGTTGCTGCAAAACGTGCTGCAATTCCGGACCGGAATTTCCCGCGCTGTCCTGTGGATGTGACGTCATGCATGCGCGTTCTCGGCGGCGCACGAGTAAACATTGGATACGCGTTTGAGTCATGGAGGCTGCTTCAACTTGAATTGGGACTGAAAACAGATGCTGACATGGCTCATTTCCTACTGACCAGGTAAGATAACATTGTAAGTCATATTTAGAGCTTGATTTGAAAATCACATGAGATTACACATGCGCTCCTGTGCCGGCTTCGCTGTTGGCTGCAGGAACCCCGACGGTCGTCGTGGCGCTAATGAGTCTCATTTCTTATTCTTGCCTCGTGCTCCTTTAAATATCCACTGGGCTTACATCAAATACATCAAAACACAACAATAAAAAACAGTTTTCTGAACTTACACTGCAAAAACTCAAAATCTTAACAAGAATATTTGTCTTATTTCTAGTTAAAATGTCTCATTTTAGTAAAAAAATCTCATTACACTTAAAACAAGGCATCTCTCCTGGATGCAGTTTCTGTTGGTGAAAGAGAAGAGGACGGCCGGCACGCTCCTGTGTTGTGTTTGGGATTTATCTTCCTGGCACCTGATTTCCATCGGAGTAAAGAGCACTGATGAGTGATTCATTCCACATTTGGCTTCATGATAAAGCCACAGGCTGACGCTGAGCAGAGAAACAAGGATATTGCATCATCTCCTATGTCACTCAGAAGCATTTGAAGCTTTTAAATCATGCGGTACTCCACGAAATTGGTCTGACAACCGTAGGAACATTGATGCAGAGTTTTAAATAAATTAGCAAGTGTAAGAATTGCTCTTTTCCTTCTTCTTTGGCAAAAAAAGCCGTACACATTTGCAAGAATGGATTTTTCTGTTTTAAGACATCTGTCAATAGAAACCAAGTTCTGGCCGGATTACCATATTCATCTGGTGTTTCATTACCATCATTTTTTTTATATAAAGTCGTTAAAATTTCTGGAGAAAATAAGCTGTTAGCTCCAAGGAGGAACATTTCAACCTTGGAGCTGCAATCAAATTTATATAGAAAACAAGACTTAGGAGCAGACTTTGCAATTCATTTCAACAACTTTTTTTGAAAAAATTAGTCCTTATTCTAATACAGGATATTTAGGTGCAGGATATAAAACTTCAATGTTATTGTTCAGAGGGATTTAAGGAGGACTTTTTAAGAGTGGAGTAGATAATATTTTTTAATACCTAACCAAACAAAAAACTCCATCAGAACACAATTCTGACACTTTGTTTGGGGCCACAAATCTGAAACTATGTCATAGGTACCCCTTTTCCACCAAACTGGTTCCAAAGCTGGTTCTGGTTCACAAATTGATCAACTTGCGAACCAGCTGAGAACTGGTTTGCTTTTCCACAGCTTGGGTGCTAAGGGGAGCCACGTCATTACGTCGCTGCAAATGTCAGTTACGTCACTGCGTTTGCGGTTACGTATTTGCTCTAATAGCACCTCCGTGGACCACATCTCTAAAAGACAGGTTGTCTCCTCCACAGATCACTGACGTTGCTGAGGGGATAAGCACGGCGACCAACACTCAGACTTTAACGTTGGGAGAGCAAAGCCGCAAGCTGGATGCGATTTTTGAACAGAATCGCAGGCTGGCGGCGGTCTTTGAGCTCATTGGCAAGATGGATAAGACCTTGGGGAAGTTGGAAGCTCGGCTTGGCGGGAATTGAATTGATCACAAATTCGTCTGTTTGGAGTCACCATTGAGGAACCAGAGACTTAAGGCAGACGGAAAATTACTGAGTCTGCCTGTCTTTTCAATACAATTGTTGATTCTATAATCTGACCTTGACAGGGCAGCTTGGCCGGCTGCTCCAGTCACAATCTCCCTGGTGGAATGAAAAACAAGGGACTCTGCCCCCACTAGCCCCCCCCTCTCCCAGGAACATCTGTGGACCTGTTTCAGAACTGTACCGAGCTGTCTGATAACATCAAGGACAATGGCTGAGGAGCAGCTCTGGGGAAGTTTCACAGGAAAGGTGAGCTCTTATTTTATACTTTTAATTTAGCATTTTATTGGTTTTAATTTAATATGTTACCGGGTATTTCCCATGTACATTATTGTGACGCTCTTTGTTTTGTGATGTCTTTGGGGAAGGGAAACAACCAATAAAGTTTGGTAATTAAACGGTTTGAGTCCAGTCATCCATTTTACACAATGCAAAAGCTATCCGCCAAAATTAGGTGGACCCGTTGCTTGTTGATACCAGTTTTTTAGCTTTGTTTCCATAGTTTTTCTTTTTTTTTTTTATTAACATACAGAGCAAACAGCAACAAAAGACGACATCAGTTACAATGATATGTATCTAGGTGTGTGTGTGTGTGTGTGTGTGTGTGTGTGTGTGTGTGTGTGTGTGTGTGCGTGTAAATAAGATGATGAAAGTGGATAAATAAATTAAGAATATTGATTATATGATAAATATTTATTTGTTTACTTATTTATTCTCGAGAGTGGTGTAGCACGATATAATATAAATATAGCATAATAATATAGTAATTTCCTAATATAACATAATAATTCTTATAATATTATAACATATAACAAAATGATATCACCATACTATAATATATAACAATATAATAATACTATAGTTTAACATTTTCCATAGTTTGTTTGATGCGCTGATCAAAATGAGAATAAAATATATATCCAATTAGTGCTGGGCGGTATACCGGTTAATACCGAATACCGGTGTTTATTTTTCTTATGATATGAATTTTTCATATACCGTAATACCGGTGAGTAGCGCACACAACGTTGGGAGCGCCGCGCGGCGGAACGTAGCGCCGCTGGACACTGTTTGTGAGGGGACTGTTTAGCGAGTGAGCAGAGAGCAGAGCCGGCAGGGAAAAGTCAACAGTGTCCGCGTGTAACCTAAATCTACCATAGTCTCGGCGTTAGGGCTCGGCCAAGTGAGGCTTTATAAATATATGGGCTTTATAAATTTATTAAATATATGAGCGCGGAGTCGGCGAGGAGCGCGAGCCGGGAGCACAATCAGTCGCGCTGTGAAGCCTGATTTATGGTTCCGCGTTAAATCGACGCGGGGCTTTCGCCGTAGGTGACGTAACCCACGGCGTATGGCCTGCGTTGGTGTAACGCGGAACCATAAATCAGGCTTAAACCACACCTGCAGCCCGTCAGGAAAAGGTTAAAATAGCGGGGCTGCCAGTTGTTGATTTGCTGGTTCGTTTTCTTAACTCTGTGAGCTTTATTGGTTTGTTTGTTAGTTTGCTGGTGTTTTTTTTTCTCTCTGGGATTTTTGAGTAATTTATGAAGAAGTTCTGAGTTACGTGTCAGCAGTACTCGAGTTGAGGGGGGATGAGGGGTGATGTGATGGCACCCCCCCCCCAAATAAAAACGATCCAAATCATCCCCCCCTGAAATAAAAATGGTCCAAATCATCCCCCCTGTAAAACTGCCATCCCCCCTTTCCATCCCTTATGTCATTTCATCAATGAATGTGGTTTTACTGCTATTTCAACATTTAAAGTCATCACCAGAACAATAACACCAGAAAAATAACTTATTTGACCATTTTCACCTGTTTCAAGTAAATTTTCACTTGAAATAAGTAGGAAAATCTGCCAGTGGGACAAGATTTATCTTATTACAAGCAAAAAAATCTTGTTCCACTGGCAGATTTTTCTACTTATTTCAAGTGAAAATCTACTTGAAACAGACTGATTTATTGCTTGTGTAGTTGAAAAATACAGGACCTTGAAAAAAATAATCGCATTGTAAACGGCATCAATTTGTGAGGCCATGCAAACCTGTATTTATACTACTGTGGACATTAATGTTTTTCTACAATATTTCGTCCTCATTACAGTAAAATAGGCCATTCTAAGTCAATTTACTGCAGCAATTCCTTTCCAAATCATTAGAAAATGTGGTTAACACCCAGTTGTGCATGAAAAAAAAAAATACCGTGATATACCGTGAAACCGATATAATTTTGAAAAATACCGTGATATAAATTTTTGGTCATACCGCCCAGCACTATATCCAATCCCTGATCAAGTCTGAAACAACGTGATCAGGCTCGATTTCCGATCACGTGATCGGGGACGTCCCTAGTCATAGCTGAACCTCTAAAGGTGGTTCCAGGTTAAAACATATGAGCCTGGAATGGTCAGGGCCAACCTCCTCCTTGGTTCTTTCATGTACAGCGACAGACTCGGTCAGATTCACTGACTACATCCCACCTGAAGGTATTAGTGCTGCACTTTAGCTGATTGCTCAGGAATAATAACATAAAAACAATCAGACATCAAGTCAACACATTCCCTCCCACCCAGCAGTTTTTCAGTGGCACTCTGAGTACCTAACTCACAGTTTTGGCCTCGTGAAGGCTCCCAAAAATCATTTTTCTGGGGGCTGCACCCGGTAATGAAGGCACACATCAAAGACAAAAGGGCCCCATAAAACTACGTGGACCGCTGCTAATGGAAACGCACTATAAACTCTGAAGGAAATGTCAGATTTTGCAAAAGGGGAATCATATTTCTTATTTAAAAGCTGGGCGTGGTACGAGACTCAAAAATGATGGCCTGTAAAAGTCTAAAATAACAAACAGAATACAAAGTAAGGAAACGTAAGGACGTTTAAGCTGTTCTACTACCACAAACTCCTGGATTTAGGAGAAAACCATAACTATTGCATGTGGCAAAGGTAAATAAGTACAAGTTACCATGAATTAGGCCACTAAAAAGCAGTGGTGGGCCGTGCATTTCACACTTAGGCCTTCAGTAATGTCCAATTTAGTAAATAAATACCTTTCATTATGCCAGCATTTATAACACCAGGACTGGAGAGAAGTTAGAAACACACTCAAGCACTACTAGGCATTGCATCACCTCAGTTTTGTACAAAATGGGCTATTATCCGGTGCATTTTAAAAATCAACAAACATCAGCAATTAAAACATATCTGGTATGCTACTGTGAAAACCTAAAAATAAAAGGGTGTTGAAAATTATCTTTCCAAAAAGTTGTATAAAATGAGTCCGCAAAGAATAAGCAAGCTTTCACAAGATTGTACAATAAATTGCAAAATCGCAGTTTAATATCAGAAAGACACTAACAAGACGGACAAACTTTGGCGACAGCGACACAATAAACAACGTTTTTATGTCAAAACGTCTCGTATCACGGCTTTCTGCGTCCTTTTGCTGTGAGTACAACCACACAGCTGTGCTAATGCCCCAGATTATTATTATTATACATTGCAGAAGGGCAAAAATGTTTTTGTTCCATTTTCATTATATTTGTCATTTTAGTTTGTTATTATGAATTTGCTATGAACAAAATAAATTACTACTTGAAATTGAATACTTTAACTCCTCCACCTGAGGCAGGACTTCTCCACCCACCCGGAGAAGGCACACCACCCTTTCCTGGTGGAGAACCATGGCCTCGGTTTTGAAGGTGCTGATTCTCATCCCTGCCGCGTCGCACTCGGCCTCAAACCGCCCCAGCACATGCTGAAGGTCCCGGTCCGATGAAGCCAACAGGACAACATCATCTGCAAAAAGCAGAGACGAAATCCTGTGGTTCCCAAACCGGATCCCCTCCGGCCCCTGGCTGCACCTAGAAATCCTGTCCATAAAAATTATGAACAGGACCGGTGACAAAGGGCAGCCCTGCCGGAGTCCAACATGCACCGGGAACAAGTCTGATTTACTGCCGGCAATGTGAACCAGACTCCTGCTCCGATCATACAGAGACCGGACAGCCCTTAGTAGAGGGCCCCGGACTCCATACTCACTGACCCCCCCACAGAATAGCACGAGGGACACGGTCAAATGCCTTCTCCAGATCCACAAAACACATGTAGACTGGTTGGGCAAATTCCCATGAACCCTCAAGCACCCTGCGGAGGGTGTAGAGCTGGTCCAGTGTTCCACGACCGGGACGAAAACCGCATTGTTCCTCCTGAATCCGAGGTTCGACTATCGGCCGTATTCTCCTCTCCAGTACCCTGGCGTAGACTTTCCCGGGGAGGCTGAGAAGTGTGATCCCCCTATAGTTGGAACACACTCTCCGGTCCCCCTTTTAAACAGAGGGACCACCACCCCGGTTTGCCACTCCAGCGGTACTGTCCCCTTCCTCCATGCAATGTTGCAGAGGCGTGTCAGCCAAGACAGCCCTACGACATCCAGAGACTTGAGGTACTCAGGGCGAATCTCATCCACCCCCGGTGCCACTGAGGAGCTTACGAACTACCTCAGTGACCTTGGCTTGGGTGATGGATGAGCACGCCCCAGAGTCCCCGAGTGTCCAAGACATGCGGCCGAAGGTCAGATGAAGGTCAGATGAAACGACAACAAAGTCGATCATTGTCGATCATTGACCTCCGGCCTAGGGTGTCCTGGTGCCACGTGCACTGATGGACACCCTTATGCCTGAACATAGTGTTCGTGATGGGCAAACCGTGACTAGCACAGAAGTCCAACAACAAAACACCGCTCGGGTTTAGATCGGGGAGGCCGTTCCTCCCAATCACGCCTCTCCAGGTATCACTGTCGTTGCCCACGTGAGCGTTGAAGTCCCCCAGTAGAACAATGGAGTCCCCAGTTGGAGCACTATCCAGTACTCCTCCCAGAGACTCCAAGAAGGCCGGGTACTCCCCACTGCTGTTCGGCCCGTAGGCACAAACAACAGTGAGAGACCTTTTCCAGACCCGAAGGCGCAGGGAAGCGACCCTCTCGTTCACCGGGGTGAAACATAGTATAATAGTATAGTTAATTATTATAAATACTTAATAAATGATTAATGAATGGGGTAAGATTAAATAAGTTTACACTTCTCCTTTTTGCACATGTAAATTAAGATATTAAGTGTTAAAGTATGAAATTCTTTGTTTTGTTTTCTTATCTTCTCTTTTAATTGTTGTCTTTTACATGTACAAAGTAAAAATCTAATCAAATCTAAAATGAACCTTTATCATAATTATGATCATGATTTCTGGTTATGTTAGGCCAGCATAGGAGGCCTTGTTGGCCCTGACGGCCCCCCACTGCTAAAAAGGCTCAAATACAACATTATACAACGTATTCATGTGATATTGGGCCGGTCCTGGCATCACCACTTGTTTCAAGCTGCGGAGCCGCCTCCCGAGGACACTAAAGGTGTGTTAATAAATTAACAGTCCGGTGAGTCATCACCACTTGCTGCTCTCTGACCTTCTCTGGACAGTTTTAGCAGTTATGTACTTCAGGTCACGCCCAGCTCACATTCCCTGCTTCAGTGGACTCCTCGTATCAGCTGCCAACGCCGCTCCGCATGACACAACATCAGCATCACTTCCACTTCCTCCTTGGCTACAAAGTTGTAAAGTTCAAAATGAGATGCATGCATGCAAACACACCTGTCACCGCTGAAATCCTGCGTGGAATGAAATGAGGGTAGTTATCTCACGACCCGAGTTTATCTCATGCGTGTTGCTATATTCAATTTCAATGTGCCTCTTTGTCTTCCGGAGTGACAAATGAGACAGAAAACTCCGGTGGAGACCGCACTCTCGTGCCGCTTGCCCTCCACAGTCGTGTCAAAACCGAGCAGGAAAGGGAAGCGGCGACGCTGCATCAAAAAGTGGGAGGTTTGGTCTGTCACAGCATGGTGACATTTTGTGTAGGACGTCATTATGATAATGAACACTCATTCTCTATCATCACCACCTCGTGTGCACCCTTCCCTTTAATGTACTTCCCTGAAGGTAACGGCCTCTGACAGTCTTATTTATTGCATTCCATAGCAGGGCTATTTCTGGAAATCACTTTATAAAATGTCAGCTTCAAGAGAATATGTCTGAAATTTATATCAAAGCTGCTTCCTGCGATGTGTTATTTGGGTGTTTGGGGAAATAAACTGTTTTGGAAAGTAATAACATCCGCACTGCCTCGTCCTCTTTGTTTGGTCTGAATAAGCACGATTGCATAATTTCTGATTAAAAGATGATGGATTTTAAAAATTAAAATCACAAACAAGGTGCAGTGGTGCACAACATCTCAAAATGAGCTGAGCAGCCTGCTTAAATCTAGCATGAAATACAGTATTCATTCTGTGATTGCATCCCCCCCCTCTATTCTCTGAATGACTGGGGCACCGCCGCACCTTAACAGCCTGTAATGTTTCAAACCCTCTCCACTCGTACGACACTGATGCGTGACAATATTATCATTTTAAAAGCCTGTTGCACCCTCATGAACTCTTCTTACCCGAGAACAAATGACAACTGCTCTCGTCGTAGGAAGTAGGAATTAATTAAATTCACACTTGGATATTTTTAACAAAAGCCGACGTGCTGCATTCAAATTTAACAAAATTACAGATTCTTCTGGGGTCTGAGGCTTAAACGTCTTTCATCTGTAGCTCGGGTTTTTTTTTGCAAAGTGAAGCCGCAGAAACACTTTCACACGTTTCCCATTGTCTTTGCATTTACCCACCTGTCACTCACCTGCCTACTCTATGCAGCAGTTGCCATGGAAACACACGGGAAGGTAACACAACAAACATTAAGTGTTGTTGACGGAGCCGGGGTCAGTGTATACATTTCTGTAGCTTGGCGACATTTTACACATATTTGCGGGGGGGGTGGGTGTTTTTATTCAGTGTCATTTCACTTAAAAGCCACAATTAATCACTTGCTCACCGTCTTCATACCTTTTGTTGCCTCCAGAATGTAGATAAAAACAACAACAAGGTAAACTAATACAGGACTGTCTCAGAAAATTAGAATATTGTGATAAAGTCCTTTATTTTCTGTAATGCAAAAATGTCATACATTCTGGATTCATTACAAATCAACTGAAATATTGCAAGCCTTTTATTATTTTAATATTGCTGATTATGGCTTAAAGTTTAAGATTAAGATTCCCAGAATATTCAAATTTTTTGAGATAGGAAATTTGAGTTTTCTTTCTACCGTAATACATTTTCCTTCTGTTTATGGTTTCAGATCTTCCAAGCACCTGAAGCTTCAACGACACCTTCAGAAGACGCACGGTCCTTCCTTGAGCCAGCAATAGTGCATACATGTTATTTATATACAACTTATGTTCTTTTATTTTTTTAACAACAAAGTTGCCATTTGTGAAAATTCAGTGTTGTGATTTCTTTACAGTTAACATGATTCATTTGTCTTGTAACATAAGAAATGAAATGATGAGGACTCGGAGTAAAGAACTGTGGTGTACATGTTTAGAATTCAATGAAATCTTCCTGTGTGAATTAGTGTGAAGACGAGGTGACCCGTTCCCTCTTCAGGGAACTAAAGGCTGATTTATGGTTCCGCGTTACACCAACGCAGAGCCTACGGCGTAGGGTACGCGTCGATTTAACACAGAACCGTAATTCCGGCTTAAGATCCGTTTACAGCGTGTAACTGAATGAGAGCGTCCGACT
The DNA here is from genome assembly GCF_033807715.1 of Cololabis saira. Taxonomy (NCBI): domain Eukaryota; kingdom Metazoa; phylum Chordata; class Actinopteri; order Beloniformes; family Belonidae; genus Cololabis; species Cololabis saira. The sequence continues at coordinate 40,275,018 of NC_084599.1, forward strand.
ATCACGTCGAGCTGCGTGACATCGGACGCTCTCTGTCCACACTGAAACCGTTAAACTCGCGGCCAGTTAGGACAGTCCAATAGAAAAAAAATAAAGCAATGAAATTTATTTTGTCGGCATTTTTATTTTTATTTTATTTTGAAGCTCGCTCGCATGGGACAGCTTTGTGTACGCAGCCGGCTCTTCTGCCCGGAGAGGCTTTGTTTCCCTCCCCTGCTACTTGTCATTCAAGCAGCCAATCAGCACAGAGCCTCATTATCATAGCCCCGCCCACTCAGAATCACTCATAGAGAAGGAGGTTAGAAGCGGTAAAACTAGTGACAGGGCCCACAGGCTGAATTTCTGATTTATGTAGAAAAAACAAGCTTTAGATTGTTTTTAAGACATTCAAGGCCTGTTTAAAATATACATTAAATGCCATAATAGGTCCCTTTTAATATAAATATACAATTGTACAATTGCAGTTACTGTACCTTAATGACATCATTCACAAAATCTGCATTTCAGGTGAATGTTTTGACCTTTTTTAGAAACAAATTCAGTGCTAGGAAAGGTAGAGATGCTCATCTCTAAATTAGCATATTTACATGCAGACTCAGTACGTTTGTAATGAAGGGCAGTTACTGTACATACAAATAGCAACAGGAACTTTTCTACCGTGAAGTCGTTCATCTGAAGTGTCACGGACGTCTAAAAGGACCTTGTCCAGGGTTCGGGACACAACGTCATCCAGTTAGTTAGAAACCCTTTTTATGTCTCCAGTCAAATCTCGTCGTCATTTGGGGCCGTTTTCCCTGATGTTGGATTATTCAGTTCCACGAACTTGACATTTAATGAAGGCTAAAAAGGCAGGTGGGACAGTCAGAGATTCCTGAATGATAATGTGAATTTGCTCTGGATATTTAATGTGCCACATGTGAAGAGCGTGAGCTACTTTATCAAGTTTCACTGCCCGGAACTCACCTCTCATCTCTGCTTCTTCCTGGTGTCTGATCCAGTGGAACCATTCGGATGTCCATCTATTAGTAGCCAGTAATGTCAAAATATATTTCAAAATTTTAGTTATTTGTCAAGTCTTCATAGAAAACCTGACCTGGAAGACCTGGACTTTTGTGTGTTTGGCGAGCCAGCCAGGAGGTTACTGTTAGAACAAAGTTAGAACAAAGACAAAGACACAGAACTTTCTCAAGAGACGAACCTAGAGACAAACACACGACAAAGATGAAGCACAAGTTGCAGTGTTCTGTGCAATAAAGGCAACAGCACCTCTACTGTTATCCTTGTGCATGTGTAACATATGCTGTAGACTTGTAGTTCTCCAAGACCGGTCTCCAGACCACTTTTTAGTCCCGGGTCTCTCGGCCTCACCAGGTCTCGGACTCGGATAATTAAGATGCCGTTGCAAATTAAATTTGCATTTGATTTAATGTTTAGATGCATCTGCATGTGTGTCTATATTTAATTAAAGTTTTGTGTTTATAACGGCCTTGTTTGAATAAATATATGAATAATATTTGGCTATTGTTGTGATTGATTAAGCATCAGGTCAATTTCAGTGATGCTGATATACGGTGTAATCTGATTACTATAATGGTAAATCATGTAATTTCAATCTTTAATATTTAAAATTCAGGTTTCATCTCCAAATTGAGTCCAATTTAAATCAGTAACATTTACTCTTCATTCCTTTTCTGAGGTGGAGGGGGGTGTTGGAGCTGGTTATTCTGCTAGAGGACTTTGGGACTAGTTAGTAGTCGTGTCAATCCTTAAAAGCTCTGGAGTCAATCCTCCACTAGTGTAGAAATAGCGGTAGTGCAGTCGCCACACATATCTGATCTCAGCTGATGGATGGAAACATTTATAGTGAGTTCAAAATCATCATCCACTTCTCTGTGTTATTGAGCTGCAGTTGAATACAAGTTCATATGGAAACTAGCTGAACCAGGATGATGTTCTACAATCACGCAGGATCAGGAAATAACCAGATTTCTTTCTGGTCATGGTCTTGGTAGTGTCTTGGTCTCAGTTTAGTAGGACTACAAGTGCTAGTGTGTGTCTCGCTGTACTGACCACTACAAGTTTTTGATTCCCTTGATTGACTCAAAGATCACAAAGTAAAAATTCTGTCCGATTTTGTTCCTTCAGCTTATTAGGGCCCGAGCACTTACAGTGCGAAGGCCCTATTATATCTGTAGGAAATGTTTTTGTTTTTCTCGTTTTTCTCGTTTTTCTTCCGGCGAAAGGAGGGCCTTTTTGCCCCCCTAAACGTGCCCCAAAAGTCACCAAATTTTCCACGCAAGCCAGGCCTGGCGAAAAATGTGATATTTAATGGTTTGCATTAATGGGCGTGGCCTAATGGCTCAACAGCGCCCCCTAGAAAACTTTGTGCCTCAAGCCCCACAATACGGTTTGACGTACATGCACAAAAGTCGGTACACACCTGTATCATGGCACAACTTAAAGAAAAGTCTCTTGGCACCATGGCCGAAACCGAACAGGAAGTCAGCTATTGTGAATTAATCGTGTAATTTTGGCGCAATTTAAGCCATTTATTCGGCCATTAATGCGGCCCGAACGTAACGTGCACCCAGGTGTGTTATACATCAAAATGTGTGTCTCTATCATGCGACGATGCGTTACTTTTCTCAGTCAATAGCGTTACCGTGGCGATGATAGAGGCCAAAAAGCGCACCCCCCCTTTGTCTGATTGGTCCATATTTGATAGTTCCTACTTTCTGCCATAACTTTTGAATGGTTTGACATAAAGACTCGTGGGTGGTGTCATAGGACTCAGTTTTGCGTCCTTCACCTTAATTGGTGCAAATTAGCCCCGCCCCTTCTTCTGATTGGTCGATATGTGATAGTTCCTATTTTTTGCCATAACCTTTGAATGGTTTGACATAAATAGTCATGGGTGGTGTCATCGGACTTCACTCACCTGCCCTCAGCTTGGAAGAGGGAGGGGAAGTACAGCGCGTCATACTAGTAGACCAGCCGCTTTCTGCATCTCGCTCTGGCGACTAGGAGGACTTCGGACGTTGCTGCAACGTGTCAACAAAAAAGGCATTAGTTGAATCATCTTTTACAGTATCAAAGTGCAGGAATCAGCAAGCGCCACACCCAACACCTCATCAAAGAGGACGGGTAACCTGTGGATGTACAGTAGGACTGTGGACAGAGGATTTGGACGGCATTAATGCTGATGCATCAATGTTTTGGGTTCTGAAATGAATGAATGCGACTCGGATACGACACACTTCAGTGGTATATTGTGCTGCATTCCTGGCGGCCTGAATATGCAATGCTTCTATTGTGTTTCAGCCAACGATGCTGATGCTTCCGTGTTGAGAGGAACCACACGGATTCATTACACACTGTGAAGGTTGTTGGGATTGTACGGTTCACTGAAAACTGAATTAAAAGGGTGGAAATGAGTCAAATAAATGCTGGCTCTTGCTCTGGAATGGAGTCTGGGAAAAAGGAGACAAAGTAAACTTACTGAAAAGGCTTTGATGAATTATGTAGAAACTCAGCAAAATGAGGGCAAATATATTGTCAATAAAATCAAATGTTTGATACCAAAGATGAAAGAGTTTGTGAAAAAAAGGAAGATGTATTTCAAATTAAACTTTGTTAAGAAACTTTATGACCTTTATGAAAATGAATTGTTGCTCCTACTCCCATAAGATGAACTGATTAAATAAACAGTTATCAAATATCATGAAATACAGCTACTCATCTGAAAAGGAGGATCAACAATGGATCCCTGCAAGTGAAAAACAACCACAATTGTCAACAGAAGCAACAGGTTTCAACAGAAATGAAAGAAATCACACCAGGTTCTGTGTTCCCACATCCCTCATGGAATCGAGGACAACATCAACCCCAATGTTTCTGATGTCGGAAGCCACAAAAACCTGTCAGTCACAGCAGCTCTTCATCTTCCTCTGCCCCCTTAAAAAGGTGGAAGCTGAACTGACAACTTTAACCAGGAGCCGAAGAGTTGGATGAAAGACACGCTGGAGGAAGAGGAGGAACTGCTGCACAAAAGGAAAGAGAGGCTACGACTGAAGGCACAACTACAAGTTCTCAAAATACAGAGTATAAGTGGAAAAACAACATCAAAAAGGTTTTGGATGGCAAGATCTCATATAATGAGAAAATAAAGCAAACTTAACATCCATTCAATGTTACTGGGTCAATGATGAATAAGGATTTTCAACAGGTCAATTTTAAAATAATAAAAAAAAGAATATCTATTGCAGTAGTTCAAACATTAAGAATGTTGTGTACACATAAATTCATATAAAACTTTTAAATTAAGTGATTTTGGTCAAGATGAATTGGCACTAGCCTTAAAAAAAAGTAATGTGGTGCAACCATGATTCATATTAAAATAAATTAATTTCCTTAACATCTTGACATCTTTTTTTTTTTTTTAATGTTTTTTAAGTTTTCAGTATTATACAAAAATGATAATTTTAATGGTTGCGTCACAAGATATTTCATAAAATGGATGTCATCAGTCAAACTTTGTTTGTATACTGTGATAGAAATATAAATACAAATGTGTTGCAATCTTACACACTACAAGACAGTTCGGAAATCATGCCAGATAGGGAAGAAGATTGATTTAAATACATTTAGAGTGATTTCAAAAAAAAGTTTTCAAAACAAGAGTCCTGGTCGGACGGTCGCACTACATGACATTTTGATGCATAAAACAACAACAAAATCCCAAATAACTAGTATTTTTTATAAAATTCAAGTGAGTCCATATGTGGGACAGTTAGGTCATATATATGATATTTTTTTTATTCATTTAAACTTTTTTTGAATTGAAAAAAAATATGTTTTTCGGAATATATAGGGGTCACGTCATCGACCATACTGCAGATTAGTTTATTCCTTCAGCACCATCAAAATGAAATGAAACAAACAGCAAATCTGATCTTCTATATTTCCTGGAACAATACACAAAAGTCACGCCCGAGAACGTGTTAGGAGCCGTCAGCATTTTAACTCTGATCAAGGATATTAGAATGCAAAAAGTTGATAAAAAGAGGGATTTGGTTGCACAGAAAAGGTCTGATCTGCCTACATACAGCTCTTTTACGGCCTCCAGGTGGGATGGAGGACGTTAAGGCCCTGCAGGACGACAGCCTCCACCTCAGGGGCTGCTGTCGCCCTGGAGGAGGCTCTGTACCGTCATGATCTTGACATGCCCTCCAACGTGTTCAGCATCATTAGCTGAGACGGATGGAGGAAGCAGGTTCTTGAGCTGAAACAACCGGAGGGCAAAATTCACAGATACCATCGACTTCATTGAAAAACAAGTGGAAATATTGACTGATACTGTGTTCGGCATCGGTGTCCAGGACTCTCCATCACAAGCACCAAATTAAAGCTGCAAGCAGCGAAGAACGGGCCCTCGCGCGTGCAATTTTCACCAATAAAAGTCAAGGACTCAAAACCGAATCCGATGACATCACCCACGACTCTTTATGTCAAACCATTCAAAAGAAAGAAGGAACTATCAAATATGGACCAATCAGATGAAGGGGGGATGCGCTTTTTGGCATCTATCGTTGCCACGGTAACGCTTTTGACTGAGAAAAGTAATGCCCGTCGTCGCAGGATCGAGATGCACATTTTGATGTATAAAACACCTGGGTGCACGTTACGGTTCGGGCCACATTAACGGCCGAAGAAATGGCATAAATTGCACCAAAATTATACGATTAATTCAAAATGGCCGACTTCCTGTTCGTTTTTTCTCGTTTTTATTTTTCCCGACAAAATTAGGTCTTTTTGCCCCCCTAAACGTGCCCCAAAAGTCACCAAATTTTGCACGCAAGCCAGGCCTGGCGAAAAATGTGATATTTAATGGTTTGCATTAATGGGCGTGGCCTAATGGCTCAACAGCGCCCCCTAGAAAACCTTGTGCCTCAAGCCCCACAATACGGTTTGACGTACATGCACGAAAATCGGTACACACTTGTATCATGTCACAATTTAAAGAAAAGTCTATTGGCGCCATGGCCGAAACCGAACAGGAAGTCGGCCATTTTGAATTAATCATGTACTTTTTGGCGCAATTTATGCCATTCCTTCGGCTGTTTCTTTGCCCGAACCGTAACGTGCACCCAGGTGTGTTATACATCAAAATGTGCATCTCGAAGTACTGCCCATCGTCGCAGGATCGACCCCGAATGGAAGACGATCCCCACTTTTTCAGTCTTATTTCAATGCAAAAAACACCAACTTATATTCAGGCCAATACGGTATTTGCAAGAGTCCACGCCTGTGCACAGAGGAACTATTACAGCAGATAGATATCTGAGGATATTAGACTTTGGGGGTCAATAAAATATTTATTTCTCTCTGTATTTTGCTAAACTTGATGATTTGGAGTAAATGCACATACAAAAGTCATCAATTACACATCTCAAACAATATCTGATCCCAAGTTGACTCATGGCCTCGTTGCTTTCTTAGCTTTAACTGGAGAATTCAAATAATAGTACAAACAAGCTGCACTTTTTGATTAACTGGCAATTAACTGGAAACTAAATTCAACAATTATGTTTAATAACTTAATAGCCAGATTGTAATTTCATCATGTCGGGAACTTTGCTTTGGTTTAAGGGCAGATGGAGCTAAAACTGATTGAGTTCTGAGCGAGTTCTGAGGTTGTCAGCGGCGGCACCTGTACACTCGCTTGAATAATGCAGCGCTGCCGTGAGGACACCTGCTGTATCTGGGCGTCGTAGGGACACACACCGCCACACACACCGACGCACTCCTAAATGCCCCTTTAATGCCATACAGATGCGTGTGAAAGTCTGTGCATGCAGATTTACATGTATAGACACCTGCCGTGCCGAGACAAATGCATAAAACTGCAATAAGGAGGCAAAATTGAACCTCATCTGTCAGACAGAGAGCAAAACAATCTTATTTCATCATAACTCTTCTCTGGTTCTATTTCTGTGGGTGAGATGAGTAAAATCCTTCATCCAGCATTCATATAGAAGCCGCACTTCTCAACACCGCCTGCGATTCTCCCTGGAGGGAAACGGCGGGGGGCGAGCAGAGTTTATTTGATCAGAACACACCCTCGACGCTTGGCACATCTCCACAACGATGCATCTAGCACCGCATGTATAATTGTTGAGTTGGTTTAAAACTGGGACAATAAACAAGCTTATTTTACCCATTTGATTCTGTAAAGAAAACCTCTTTATCTTAGCTAAGAGAAGGGAAAAAAAAGAATCCCCAATGCGATTGCATCTTCAATTATTGATAGCTTTCACTGTTGAGCAGCTATCAGTTGGCTGTCAAGCTCAAAGTGAAGATCGGATAAGTGAAGAGAGGAAAGATGTTTCAGATTTTTTTGCGTTGACATTTTGAAAGCAATCACACGAGAAGAAGAAGCCTTTGCGAGACAGAGTTAAGGGAAATGTGTAGAAACACCTTTCTGTTGTTTGTTTCTTAGAGGAAAGAATTTGAGATGATATTTCAAGGTCTGGAACAGAAGCAAAGCGTGAGAGGTGAGGAGATGGAAAGGAAATCGACAAAGGAATATAGTGTGTGCCCATTTTTGAATATTTCTTCACCCCAGGGATGCGGTGTCCTGGGTTTGGAGCAGGTCCGGCCCTGAACCATCAATACTGGATGACCTGTAGCCCTGCAGAACCCTGAGCTGTCAGTCGCAGGAAGTCCACGTCTCTCACATCAACAAAGCCTCGCCACCTGAGCTGCTCTGGTCTGCCGGTGGCAGAACAATCTATAATCACATTCAAAACGTGACTTTTGCATAAAGACAGCCCTCAAAATTATAGCATTTTCTGAACTAAACTGGAGGTTTTGAGTGCGACTCAGTGCTACCCCTGATTTTAGGGCTTCATCACAACTACATATTCATTAATTCAATTTTATTTATATAGCGTCTAATACAACAAAAGTTGTCTCTAGACGCTTTCCAGAGACCCAGAACATGAACATAAACCCCCGAGCAGTTATTACATAAACAATGGCAGGTAAAAACTCCCCTAGTGGGAGAAAAACCTTAAGCCAAACAGTGGCAAGGAAAAACTCCCCTTTAGGAGGGAAGAAACCTTGAGCAGGACCAGGCTCATAAGGGGGGACCCTCCTGCCGAGGGCCAGACTGGGGGTCGGGGACGTCAGCAGCACACAGCAGGCAGGTGGAAGCAGCAACGGGATGACCAGGGGTGGGGACCGCAGGCCAGCATGCAGCTCCCGAAGCTCCGGCCCAATCAGCAAGTCCCAGGTTGGGGTGCAGGGTCGGGGAAAGGTTGAGAAGGGGCAGGGCCAGGGAGAGGAGTCTTGACGGACAAACCTCTCCCCCGCCTGCCCGGGCCGTTACCCTGCCCCTCTCACTCCCACGCTGCAGGTTGCGGTGTTGTGCATTCAGAGATGCTCTTCGCCACCGGCAGAGGATGCTGCACCATGTACAAAGGAGAAAAAAAAGAAGAAAAGGGGGGGCCAGCACAAGAAACTACAGGAGCGACTCTACCACACTAGAGTTTACACTACCTAGAGATTTACTAACACCAGTTAGAGGTTTACTAAACACTAACTATAGGCTTTACTAAACAGAAAGGTTTTAAGTTTAGTTTTAAAGGTGGAGGTGGTGTCAGCCTCCTTAACCCAGATTGGAAGTTGGTTCCATAGTAGTGGTGCCTGATAGCAGAACGCCCGCCCTCCAAATCTACATTTGGATACTCTAGGAACTACGAGTAAACCTGCACTCTGAGAAGGGAGAGCTCTGCCAGGAACATAAGGCACTATCAGGTCTTGCAAATAATGCAGAGCTAAGCCGTTTTGGGCTTTATACGCAAGTAATAAGATTTTAAATTGGATTCTGAATTTTACGGGTAACCATATACCATATACTGTATATAGTTTCAACTATGAGATTATAACATAGCAATGGTGTTGTGGCAGGGTAGAGGAACAGCCACTCAGTTGATTGGGCACAGGTGTGCCCAATCAAGGGCACACCTGTGCAAGGGCACACCTGTGCAAGGGGTCTGCTGGGAGATGGTTCTGCTGGTGCACGTGTGGCGGTGTGATTGAATAAAGGAGTTTCTTGCACTAAACCCTGTGTCCTCTGTCCTGTCGGGTGACCCCCGTAGCACTAGCCTTGCTACACTGGCACCCAACGTGGGGCCCGATAGGATGGAGGAGGACTGCGGGGAGCGGACCCTGGAGGCGCTGGCACAGGCGCTGGCCGACCTGGCAGCCCTGTTGCAGGGCCAGGGGGAGCAGCAGCTCGCAGCGCTGGAGGGGCTGGTGGCGCAGCAGCCGGCAGGCCGTGAGGCAGAGGCTACAGGCCGCCAAGCGACGGCTCCCGAGGCGGCCCCAGCGGCGGCGGGACCCGCAGCGCGACCCACCCCGGTGGTTCGCCACGGCAGCGCTGGTGGTGCAGCACCCGACAGGCGAGTTGGCTAGGCCGGATGGTCCCCGGCCTGAGTTGGGCGATGGGGGTGTGTGGCAGGGGGGAGGAGCAGCCACTCAGTTGATTGGCACAGGTGTGCCCAATCAACCTCTCCACCCTGCCTGGCTACATAAGAAGTGGCACAGCAGCAAGGGGTCTGCTGCTGGTGCACGTGTGGCGGTGTGATTGAATAAAAGAGTTCCTGCACTAAACCCTGTGTCCTCTGTCCTGTCGGGTGACCCCCGTAGCACTACCCTTGCTACAGGTGTAATCCAGTCTCTTAATTAAGTCTTTAATTTACTTATTTTGAAATAGTATGAATAGTACAGAATAGTATCCTTTTAAAAAAATAGTTAAATGTTTTAGTAGAAATCATTAACATACTTTAAATGTTTCGCCCTCAGGCACCAGCTGATTGCAAGTTGAATGAATAAATAAAAAAATAACCTAATTAAGTGTATTTGCAGGTAAGTACATTTAAAATTTATGGAAATGTTTCAAACATCGCTACAGTTTCGACACTAGTATTTGAAAATCAATTTATCTTGTTACTGGTTGAAAAACGAAATGATGAAATTAACATGAAAAGTGGGAACTGTTGTCTCTTAAGTGCTGGTCATATATGATCAGAGCTAGAAATGATACCCTTTCATGACAAACTTACACACTGTGTGTTTAATTCTGCAATTACTTTGACCAAGGAATGTGATCATCACTTCAGTAATGAAATAGCACATTGAAAAGTCATTTTCTCATTTCTCATCATTTTTGCCTGTAACCCTCCACTTAGGAGACCAGACGATGTCCATCCACCCCGATGGGATTTGTAATTTGTCTAAAAGAAAAAAAACGAAACGTTTTTTCCAACAAACTATTGTCTACTTATGAATCCATGACAGTCCACCCTCAAGATCTAGTCTAGACCAGTTTATATCACCACGGCATCTCGTATGCCTGTTCATTCCTCCGAATGTGTTGATTCCGCGGGAGAGTGACGTCAGTGATCTTCTCAGTCCCCAGTCTGACTCCGATAATGAGTTGTGCAGGTCCGGTAAAGTTGGACAGATATACGCAGATTCCTACTTCTGCCGTCAATAACTCCTGAATAAAGACAGGTAAACGCATGAATGTTGCATTCGTCTAACCACTGAGATGCAGAAAACAAGCTACAAGCCCATTGTCATCAAAACATGACTCTAAAATGCACAAAAGACGTTGACGTCAATATGCAACTGGCTGTATGATGCTAATTTAGGGGCCGTCTACAAATTGCGGTCCGCATATAAAAATATCCAATAACCAACTGAAGTCCCAGATAGCAAAAGATGTTAAATCAATCTGGAATTATGGTTAAAAAGGTTGATTTTTGGTTATGGTCGATGAGTGACGGTGGGTCAAACATCAATCATACAATTATGCCAACGTGTAATCAATATTGAATCAACGTATTCTGTTTGTCACAGACAAAGCTTCAACTGTCATGGTTTTGTCACTTTTTATTTTCAAGCCCATCGTTGCGTCTGAAATGCCATACTAAACAGTATACACTCATAAAGTATACTTAAGTTCGGCACACTTTTGAGTAAATATCAGTAGTATTCATTAATTTGGACGTACTACTCAGAGCCACACGGCACTTCCTGCCGTTGGGAGGGGGAGTTGTTACCATGTCACAAAATAAGGAGGCCCTGGAAGGACGCCCACGCTCCCCCACTGGCCATCCAGTTGACGGGGGCCAGCCCTCCGAGCCGGGCCAGGGCCCCACCGTACCTCCACGGGCGCCCCCGGTGTACTTTTGATTCTTGTTGAAGCTCTGATTTTTGTATCCTGCTTAGCAGCGTTTTGGTTTTGTTTTAGTTAAATAAATCACATTTTCTGGAACTCCTGCCTTCTGTTCTCCTGCATCTGGGTCCTACTGCAACCTCCCTGACATCAACATGGCTTCAATGTTTCGGCCTAACCATATTTCAACGTTGACTCACTCATATTTTGCTTTTAGGGGTGTCACCAAAATTGTATTTATGAGTCGGCTTTATTCCGAAAATGAAAAATAATTTTTGCTAATCCATTTTAATTTGAATTATGGTTACAGAATTCCTTCCGTAGGAGAAGACTTGTTTTTAACTCATTTGTGGTACAGCCTTCTGCTTATTGGTTCTTCTGTAAAGAAACGTAAAAAGTAAACCTGGCTCCTAAAATCTGCAGTGTTTAGTCTTTTTTTATTTCTAATTTTCTTAGGAGCGGCTCTTTTTGAGGATTAATATTGTTTGCCTTGTATTAAGTTTGAAGGGAAAAGGGAAAAGCAAATCTGTTGAGTTGAGAAAAGAGGGACAGGTCAAGGTTTGCTTCAGAGAGATTGAATATTATTAAAAGGAAAGACGTTTCCTTGGCAACATGTGCCTGTTTCAGCGCTGGATGATGTCGACGAACATGAGTCCGCAGAAGTGGCCGTGATGGGGGCTATGTGAAAACCTTCTCTCCTGAGGCATCCTGGGAAAGGCAGACTACTCATGATTGTTCCCAAAGAGAGGGAGGTTACAACCTCAGGGGTCAGTTTAATTTTAAAGTTCTCAACAGACGCACAAACACTGAAGAGCTTCTGTATGTCGACCTACGGAGTGAAACTGTGGAACAGCCTGAGCATGGAGCTAAAACAAAGTTAAAATATATCAAAATTAAAAAAAAGATGTAGATATGTGCATTTATTGATATATGTAGATATATAGATTTATATTATGGATATGATGTAGGTATGTATATAGATATATTGAGTTATACTATACGTAGAGTATTCATATATCTCTATTAATATATATTGATTTATAGTTATATGTAGATATGTTGATATATAGATTTATTGTTATTTTTATTTATATAATTGCGGGTAAATATATGAACCAGTATCTACAGGACTGTCTCAGAAAATTAGAATATTGTGATGAAGTTCTTTATTTTCTGTAATGCAATTAAAAAAACTAAAATGTCATACATTCTGGATTCATTACAAATCAACTGAAATATTGCAATTATTTCAATAATGCTGATTATGGCTTACAGTTTAAGATTAACATTCCCAGAATATTCAAATTTTTTGAGATAGGATATTTGAGTTTTCTTAAACTGTAAGCCATGATCAGCAATATTAAAATAATAAAAGGCTTGCAATATTTCGGTTGATTTGTAATGAATCCAGAATGGATGGCATTTTTGCATTACAGAAAATAAAGGACTTTATCACAATATTCAAATTTTCTGAGACAGTCCTGTATAGCATATCTACTCTTATAGTATATATATATACTCTTATATAGTTAATCAAGTATATTGTTTTGCCATTGCTGTCTATTGTTCTCTATTATATTGTAGTATTATTGTAAAGTAATGATAATGTAATACTATACATTATAATTACTTCTATTACTATATAGATACATAGTAGTACAACTAAATGCTGTTTTGTTTTCTTTTTGTTTCCTTTGATTGGTTTTGTTTTTGAGTATATACATATAATTGAGTATTATATCACTATATTGAATAGTTATTAAAGTAGGAGTGTTTGGTTAAGTGTGTTTTATAAGTGCTGTCTTGCCTTCTGTCTACAAACATATATATATATATATATATATATATATATATATATATATATATATATATATATATATATATATATATATATATATTTGTACTTTATCTTTTTACTTTTTTGTATTCTTTTTCTTTAACATGCATGTTCGAAGTAAAAATCTTCAAATCAAAAGAGATAAAGAGCCGACCCACGGATTTCTTCCTTTTTATGAGCTAGCTTTAGGAGCAAAGCTCTCCTCCATCATGGTGTTTTAGTGGTTTAGTGTGTGTTTGTATTTCTGTGTGTGTTTGTGTTGGAGACGGAAGTCCAATGTCGCGGTGATTTATGTGTTGCCGGGCTAACAGGACTGTAATGAAGTTGTGCACACAAACACGTTTGGTCTCTGAGGGGCAAACTCTAGTGCTGAGAGAGGACAAATTCATAACCATGAAAGAGACAGACAAGGCATGAACTGATTATAATCGTACTTTTAATGTTTGTTGTGTTTTTTGTGGGGGCTTCTGCGCTTGCATGGCGCTCAGAGGTCACTGTTCACTGCTGACAATGTGTTTAGTCTCCAAATTATGCAGGACGGAGAAAGCAGCACAACAAACAGAAATGTGTCCTTTTGAAATAACAAGGACTAAGTAAGGTTAGGAGCAGTTACAGGTTTGATAAAAATCCTTAAAAAGAACTTCCACAGAATAGAATGAATCATAAGTTTTTTAATAGACTTTAACATGCAAGAAAAACACTGTTAACTTCAAGGTTAATAACAACACACAGATGTATTCTGTGATACATTTGTCCTGAATTATTAATAATGAAAAGCAAGAAAATGTATTCTTCCTCCTTTTAAAATATTAATAATAAACCTCTTTTTAATGTGCGTCATTCTTTATCATTACAGCACTGCTTTATAGAAGGGGGGGGCTCAAACTGCCTTTTCACACACTAATTTTTCTTTAACCCTTGTGCTGTCTTTGGGTCAAGGGAGGGTGAAGGGAGAAAAGAAGGAATGAAGGAAAGAAGGAAGTAAGGAAGAAAGGAGAAAAGAAGGAAGGAAGTAGGAAAGGGAGTAAGGAAGGGAGAAAAGATGGAAGGAAGGAAAGACGGAAGGAAGGAAGAAAGGAGAAAAGAAGGAAGGAAGTAGGAAAGGGAGTAAGGAAGGGAGAAAAGATGGAAGGAAAGAAGGAAGTAAGGAAGAAAGGAGAAAAGATGGAAGTAGGAAAGGGAGTAAGGAAGGGAGAAAATATTGAAAGAAGGAAAGAAGCAAGTAAGGAAGAAAGGAGAAAAGAAGGAAGGAAGTAGGAAAGGGAGTAAGGAAGGGAGAAAAGATGGAAGGAAGGGAGAAAGAAAGGAAAGAAAGAAGGGAGGGAAGAAAGAAGGAATGGATAAAATAAGGAAAGAAGGAAGGAAAAGCAAAGAAGGTAATAAAGGAACAAATGATGGAAGAAAAAGGAGTAAAGGAGGGTAAAAAAGGAGGAAAAGAGGAAAGGAAGAAGGAAGGAGAGAGTATGGCAGGAGAAAAGAAGGATAGAAGAATAGTGTAATTTTGACCCAGACAGCACAAGGGTTAAATGTTCATTGGTTCATTCCTGTGGTAGGACTTGTTTCAGCAACATTAGTTAGCATCACAAGGCAGCCAAGCTAAAACATTAGCTTAGCACCCAGGTCCTGGTCACCCATGCCAGGGCGGCGCCCCACACAAACCCCCCAAAAGACCACAAGGACCCCCAGAACCCTGCCCCCCACCCCGTCACCAAGGGGCACCACATGTGGACCACTGATACCCATTTTCCACCAAACCATTTCAAGGGCTGGTTATGGGCCAACCTGGATCTGTTTATATTGCATTTGTTCAATTTTTTAATGTGTTACAAAAGTATCGGATCAGGACTCGGCAGATACTCAAAATCAAGTGACTCGGAGTCAGATGGGGGCCAGATCGGGACGATCGGGAGCTATAACATTCTTTGGTTAAAATACTACAGCACAGTCCAAATGCTAACCAAATCTTCTCAAACGTAGCTTTAGATCTGTGTCATTTTACCCCACTCCTCTCTTCCACTGATTGTGTCTTCATAAATTGGTAACCGAACATACAGCTGTGGCAGGGTGGAGGAGCAGCCACTCAACTGATTGGGCACACCTGTGCCAAATCAGCCTCTCCACCCTACCTGGCTTCATAAAGAGCGGCTGAACACCAGCAAGAGGTCTCTGCTGGGAGGAAGCTGCTGAGTCTGGCACGTGTGTCGTGGGTGCAAATAAAGATTTCCTCACGAAACCCTGTGTCCTCTGTCCTGGCAGGTGACCCCCGTAGTACTAGCCTTGCTACACTGGCGCCCAACGTGGGGCCCGACAGGATGGAGGAGGAATGCGGGGAGCGGACACTGGAGACGCTGGCAGGCCTGGCAGCCCTGTTGCACAGCCATGGGGAGCAGCAGATCACAGCGCTGGAGGTGCTGGTGGCGCAGCAGTCGGCAGGCCGTGAGGCGGCGGCTCCTGAGGCGCCCCCAGCAGTGGCGGGACCCGCAGCGCGACCCACCCCGGCACCACGCCGGAGGTTTGTCACGGCAGTCCTGGAGGCGTCAGTCCCCGGGGGCGGAGGCTCTTTACTGGTCTAGAAGAACCAGCCTTTTTTCTCAACATTTCAACTTTTTTCTCGAAATTGTACTTCAACATTAATCTCGACATTGCAAATTTTTCTCTATTTCCACTTTTTTCTCAGCATTTCAACTTTTTTCTGGAAATTGTACAATAAAAAAAAATCTTCCTCCTCTAAAATATTAATTTTATTTTTCTCCTGCTTGGCCCTAATACTCTTCCGTAGAGAAACAGCTTTCTTAGTTCTATTTAGTTCTATTGTCATTTTATCTTTTCAGGGCAGAAAAGAAATCCACAATAATTGATTACATAACACTGTCCTTACACAGTGATTAAGGGAGGAAAAAAAAAGGTAATGCTGATAAATCCATGTCACACAAGCATCACATTGTTTGTTATAATTAAACTGTGCTATCAGCAGTGGGTGGTGAAAGAGACCTCAGTCTGGGGAAACGTGTGAGGAGCTCCCAGCTGATTGTGTGTGTTGTCAGCAATGGTATATCAATACCCTGGATCTTAATCTTCATCTCTCTGGCGCAATGGGGTCCCCGGGCCTCTCTCTATCGACCTTTACCAGCTCGTCTTACAGAGTGTGTGAATGAAAGAAGGAATGACTTCTCGTGTGAAGACCGATTGTCTTGAACTCCCTATGGAAATTAACCTCAACAACAATGTTTCGCTTCCTATATCTGCTTTAATGGCTTTTTAATGAAACCGTTAAAGGAACCCTTTAAACTTGGCAATTACCCGTAAAACTTTAATGTTCAAATGAGAGTGACTTCATCACTTTGGCGATATAGTAGTAAGTGGCTCCTGGAAGACGTGAGGTCACTGGTGATTTAAAGCTCCGTATAAATAATATTTCATTTCATTTTTATTAATTCCGATCATGGAAATATGCAAACAAAAAAAAACCAAATAAGTAAAATGACAACACAATCAAAAGCATATTCCATAACCAGAAAGGAGCAGGAAGAAGAAAATCTTATTCTACCTGCCCCTCCCTCAAAACAAAATGGAACAATAATAACAGATGGTCTGCACAATTACTTAGTTAACATCACAAAGAAAGAAAAACAAAAAAAATCAAAGATAGATTGTCTGTTTCCATACGCATATATTATACATTTTGACTATTTCATCCATACATTGCTAGTTTTTTCTCTTTAAATTTCTTTTTAAACGGAAATATGTTTATACAGCCCTTTAAATCATAATGTAATGAATTCCATAACTTAATTCCAACAATAGAAACGCTCATCTGCTTTAAAGTTGTTCGTGCAAATAGATGTTTAAAATTAAATTTTATACGACTATCTTCATTATTTGAACTGAAAGTAAACATGTACTGTAAGTTTTCTGGTAATGCTTTACATTTAGCTGTTACATTTCGAGCATGCAAAAAAAGGAAAAAAAAAAAAAAAGCCAGTGAGGCATGTTTTTGTTTATGATTGTTATGATTTGTATTATACTGTATTTATCATGATTATTATTTAACTATTGTTCTTTGGTTTAAATATATATTTTTTAGCATGTTCGAAATAAAGTTTTTCATTCATTCATTCATTCATTCATTCATTCATTCATTCATTCATTCATTCATTCATTCATTCATTCATTCATTCATTCATTCATTCATTCATTCATACATGAGTGTGAGTGTCTGTAACTTAACCAAATCATCAAGTTTCAGTAATCTTGATTCAAAAAAATATATATAAAAAAATATATATATAATATAATGTGAAACGAGGATGTATGTGCCCTCAAAACACAATAATGTCAGTCTTATTAGAAAAGAGCAGTCTTTCTAAAGGTATTTTCTCAAAATAATAAACCTTGGGGGGGTGAGCCGCCACTGCTTCATGAATCCTTGGCGTTAGAGGTCGGTGAAAGGTGAGTGTGTCCATCTTCAGGGGATGGAAGGATGGGCTCCCATGGGTGTCCGTTGGCCCTGAGAGCCATCTGGTCACGGGACCTATGTCTTAAAAATGCTCCCTGTCCACTCTGGCCTCAATTCATCACCGCCCTTATAACGTCTGGGGGAAAAAAGCTGCTGCTAATATCATCTCTCATGGACGTCACTGGCTTTTTTTTTGCTATAAGCAGTTTTTGTAGGCATCCCTTGCAAAAATAAAAAGGTGTACAGCAGTTGAGTCCATAAATAGAAAAAGACTGTTCTGGGAAATTGCTTTTTTGGGAATATGTTTATTTTTCAGGCAAGAAAATGATTGAAATGAGCCACCACAGCTATCATTTTTAGGTTTGTAATGGATTAGTCACTGAATTATATTAAGCACACTAAATTCTGTGCAATGAGATATTATTGTGATGGCATATTTCATTATTTCATTACAGCAGTACATGTTATTGTATCTTGTACTATCAAGAGTGTACCGTTCCACTTCTGATGTAGTTTTTGATTAAAAACTAAAATCTCTACATTTTCAAACAACAAAAAGGGATAAGAAAATACTAGAGAAAAAATAATATTTTACCATGGAAACTGAGTAAGATGTTCTTAATAAATGTTATGTGACCCAAAAAGTCAATTATGTGGTGAAATGTAAGTTTAAAAAGAAAAGAAAAAGAAAAGAAAAGACATTTGCTGATGTTCTTAAATAGTTTTCTTCTATATATAAAATAAATAAATAAATAAATAAATAAATAAATAAAAAAAATAATATAAAAAAAATAATAAGAAATACATTTAAAAAAAAAAAAAAAAAAAAAAAAACGTTTTCTTCATATTCTTGATTTTACTTGTTTTTACAGATATTCAAAAAAGTGACATTATGCCATAAACTATGACGGAGATTAAGTACAACAAACTCATTCTTGCATCTCTATTTGCATCTCTATTTGTTGCAGAGAGCAGCCCATCTCAGGTCTCCGTGGGAACTCTTTTACTACCATGCAAGCACAGATTTGGACGCAAATAAGACACAAAAACCCTCTAAAGCATATGTTTTTCTGAGAGAGCATACAGCACCAAGCCGTATTCTCGGGTCCCACCAGACGTGGAAGCGCCAACTGCAGCCAATCACAAGCGTTCTGGTCAAAGGGAATGAGGTCAAATGTGGTCATAAGTGCATTTTAAAAGCAAAGCCTCCACTCTGCTGCCCTAAAAAACAACATTTCAGCTCTGTTTTGGGACTCGACCACGGCTTTGTCGTGTCAGTTTACGCAAAGTAGATGAAGCTGACAAGAAGTCAGACACCAGCGTTGAGAATCTCTTGAATTTTCAAAATAAAACACCACAAGCAGAACAAGTACAGCAGCGTTGCCTGTGGAGACTCTGGGTGAATAAATTAGACCGTATTAGGCAAGGCAAAGCAAGTTTATTTGTAAAGCACAATTCAACACAAGGCAATTCAAAGTCCTTTACATCAACATTAAAAGCGGCAAGACACAATTAAACAGTAAATAACAAATAAAATGAAATAAAATGATAAGGAAAGAGGTAAAATAATAAAAAAGCACAAGTTGTTAAAAGGTAAGGGCAGTAGAGTACAGCAGGTACATCTCATTCTTACAATGGCAAGAATTACGTTTCTATACGGTCAAAACGTGCAAAGACCGGGTCAAATACAGTATTACAAAAGTAATCTGTAACAATTCGTACTGTGAATTAAACCAATTTGACAATTCTACGTCACAATGCCTGCATTCAGGGCTTATCCATTACTAGTGTAACTTTGCGCGGTTTTCAAAAATTATAAGTATTTAAAGGGAAAGTTCGTTTTTTTACAACCTGGACCTTATTTCTGGCATTTTTTATGGTCGTATACTCACCCAGGCAAGTTTGGTGTCATTTGGAGTCCTTCGGAAGATATTAGGAGTTTTTTGCGAGCTGCTTATCCATATAACGGTAGTGAACGGGGCACCGCGGGACACAGACGATGCAGCGTCTAAATAACACATGATTGCCGCGAAACTCTTCATTTCTTTTATGAATCACTAGATCTGCTTCCAGGACCTGTTGTAACATTGTGGCGCTGTCTGTGTAATAAATAAATCAGTTTGTAAACAAGACCTCTGAACTCATGACGTCATCTCTGTGCGCGCACTCTGTCCTCCGTTCAGTGAGCTCTTCAGCCGTATACTCTGGCTCAAAACGGTAAGGACGTCCATCATATTCAAAGTCGTCGTCCACAACCTCAGAATTTGACAAATATTCCGACATGTTTCAAATAACTAACAGTAAACTAACAGTAGTGAACTCCAGCTGTACACAGAGCTGTGTCTGGGACGCGCACACAGAGATGACGTCATGAGTTCAGAGGTCTTGTTTACAAACTGATTTATTTATTTTATTTATTACACAGACAGCGCCACAATGTTACAACAGGTCCTGGAAGCAGATCTAGTGATTCATAAAAGAAATGAAGAGTTACGCGGCAATCATGTGTTATTTAGACGCTGCATCGTCTGTGTCCGGCGGTGCCCTCATGCGCTACCGTCATACGGAGAAGCGGATCGCAAAAAACCCCTAATATCTTCCGAAGGACTCCAAATGACACCAAACACCTCTGGGTGAGTATACAACCATAAAAAATTCCAGAAATAAGGTCCAGGTTGTAAAAAAACAAACTTTCCCTTTAATTAAGTAATGTTTTTCGGCCTGATTTAAAGGAGCTGACAGTTGCAGTAGACCTCAGGTCTATGGAGGATTTCTTGTGCCAAAATTAAATAAATAAATCCATCATTAATTAATTAAAATGGGAATTAAATATATCATTAATTAATTAAATGTGTAATTAATTAATTAAAATTAGAATGAAATATGTCATGAATTAATTAAAATATAATTCATTTTAAGTAAAAATATATATTTATTATTTCAGCATTTAATTAATTAATGACACATTTAATTAATGATTTCGTGTTGCGTGTGAATCATGAAATGTAAAACTGCATTTAATTAATTAATGACACATTTAATTAATGATTTCGTGTTGCTGAATCATGAAATGTAAATGTAAAACTGTCAGTTTCACTCGTCAAACTCAGTGGGCGGATTCCAAACACCTCATTGGTTCCCCTGGACATCAACCTCTCACCACTATTTTCCGTGGCACCAGCACGGAAACTGGTATAATTCCGTGTGAGCACCACGGATATTGTACCATGCAAAGTCAATGGGATCCGTTGTCGTGATATATACACAGATTATTACATTATTATTATGTATATATTATTCTTTATTATAGAGGCTAAGTTATGAGTTTTTGACGCGCAAGTCACTGTTTGTTACTGTCAGTTTGTAAAGGGCATGTTTTTAGCGGTTTTAACAGTGTATTAATGGTGTTTTGATGATTTTTTAACAGTATTTTGACGGCGAGTATTTAACCGTGTTTTCTAGTATTTAACGTAAATTCGAGTATTTAACCGTGTTGTTTGCTCTCGCCATGACGACGGAGGTGGCGTAAGTGATGTGAAATTATTATTTCCAAACCACAAGCGTTTCCTACTTCTAACCAATCATAAGTGGTGCATTAACCTAACCAGACCTTAACCAGAGCGTTGTCCACCCACAAAATATCATTTTTAATGGCTTTTGAACCAGGAAGTGGATATACATAATAATATTGTAATAATCCGTGTATATATCACGACAACGGATCCCAATTGACTTTGCATGGTACAATATCCGTGGTGCTCACACGGATTTTACCACTTTCCGTGCTGGTGCCACGGAAAATAGTGGTGAGAGGCCGTGGGCATTTCACAGATTTTTGTGAGATCAGGTTGTTCTGGTTCTTGGGAACCACAACAAACCAGATCCAGATGAACCTCAGGGGTCTGGGAGCTTCATAGGGAACTAACAGATCAAGCAGGTGTTTTGGTCCAAGACCATTCAGGTCTTTGTAGACCAGCAGGAAGATTTTAAACTCTGGAAGCCAGTGATTTCATGACTGGTGTAATGTGGTCCAGTTTCCTGGTGTTTGTAAGGACTCTGTTAGAAGACATTTGAACCAGATACAAGGAGGGGTCAGTTTACAAGTGTGTTTTATTTCTCTAAACAAGCAGATTACTTCATAATTCTTACGGGATCTCAAAACCTTTGGGGTAAACTCATAATCTGACAGATTCAGCTGAACAGGCAGAGCTGGCAAGTGCTCCATTTCTAAAACAGCCCCGGTGGGGGAGTCATACTGAAGACGGAGCAAAAACACAGCAAAACCGGGCCTGGTGCTTCTGCAGCCAGGGGGACTCGGGGGTTAAAGGTCACGCCAGCAGTCGAAGCAAACTGATTTCCCGCTACCACTCACACACCCTCATGTTTGGAAAACACTTCAGTGACCAAGAACAGGACATGTTCCTCCTCAGCTTTAATTATTTAGGCCAGCGGTCGGCAACCCAAAATGTTGAAAGAGCCATACTGGACCAAAAACACAAAAAACAAATATGTCTGGAGCCGCAAAAAATGAAAAGTCTTGTCTAAGCCTTAGAATGAAGACAACACATGCTGCATGTTTTTGTATTAGTTATAACTGGGGGAAGATTTTTTTTTCATTATGCACTTCGAGAAAAAAGTTGAAATGTCGAGAAAAAAGTCGAAATTTCGAGAAAAAAGTCAAAATGTCAAGATTAAAAAGGAAAGGAAAAGGGAAGAAGAAAAGAGAAAAAAGAAGAAAAAATAAAAGGAAAAAAAAGAAGAATAGGAGAAAAAAAGGGAAAAAAAAGAGAAAAAAAGGTCAAACATTTTTGAAAAAGCTCCAGGAGCCACTAGGGCGGCGATAAAGAGCTGCATGCGGCTCTAGAGCCGCGGTTTGCCGACCTGATTTAGGGGTTTACTTCGCTTGTTTAAAACAAAAAATACTTGGTTTGCTAACATTTATGCATCCAACCTTGACTCCGGTGTGTGTGTGTGTGTGTGTGTGTGTGTGTGTGTGTGTACGTGTGTGTACAAGTCAACTTTTATGATGCTATTGAACAGACTTCCATAGATTTGATGTAAAAGCTTCAATTGAAGAGCAGTTAGGATGAGCACTGTTTTCTCAACAAATCCAACTACTTTTTACTCCGTTCCCAGGTGTTGGTAAATTACATCATGCTCTATACGCTCAATAACAATAATAATACGTTTAAACATTCACCAAATTGTGGCTTTCCAGCCCGTCTGTTTTGATTAAACCTGAAATGTGGTTCTTACATTAGATAAATCCAGAGGTAACACATGCAAGGGTTATAAAAAAAAGGAATTAGTCCTTGATTAACGTGCTCAGTCAGTGTAACAAACATATTGAAACTTTAATTTATGTCAACCAAAAACTAGTGCCAGGAGACAGAAAGCCTCTGTAGGCTGCCGGGGGAACATGGAGGGCCTAAATACAGGCCGGCCTCCTTTTCTTCCCTGATGGTGCTACAATCTCCCGATTAGAGTCATAGACTTTATACGGAGAAGTGGACAAACCCTCTGTGGTGTCAGCCAGAGGGTCTCTTTTTTTGTGCTTTTTAAATCGGAACTTTCACATATCGACCAATCAGAAGAAGGGGCGGAGCTAATATGCACCAATTAAGGTGAAGGAGTCAAAAACGAGTCTGATGACACCACCCACGACTCTGTATGTCACACCATTTAAAAGTTATGGCAGAAAATAGGATCTATCACATATCGACCAATCAGAAGAAGGGGCGGGGCTAATTCATGCCAATGAAGGTCAAGTACTAAAAACCGAGTCCGGTGACACCATCCACGAGTCTTTATCCCAACCCGTTCAAAAGTTATGGCAGAAAGTAGGAACTATCAGATATCAACCAATCAGAAGAAGGGGCGGGGCTAATTTGCACCAATTATGTTCAAGGACTCAAAACCTGGGTGCACGTTACTGTTCGGGCCGTATTAACTGCCGAAGAAATGGCATAAATTGCGCCAAAATGACACGATAAATTGAAAATGGCCGACTTCCTGTTGGGTTTCAGCCATGGCACCAGGAGACTTTTCTTTAAGTTGTGACATGATACAGGTGTGTACCGATTTTCGTGCATGTACGTCAAACCGTATTGTGGGGCTTGAGGCACAAAGTTTTCTAGGGGGCGCTGTTGAGCCATTAGGCCACGCCCATTAATGCAAACCATTAAATATAACATTTTTCGCCAGGCCTGGCTTGGTGCAAAATTTGGTGACTTTTGGGGCACATTTAGGGGGAAAAAAGGCCCTCATTTCGTCAGAAGGATAAAGAATAAAAATTCCTACAGATACAATAGGGCCTTTGCACTGTAAGTGCTCGGGCCCTAACAAGTTACTGGCACATCCACTCATTGATTTGATGAATACAGTTACACAATGAGAGTAGGGGACTGTAGTCACGTGGTGAGACTGAAATATAGAGTTGTGTGTCATCGGCATAAGTATGGTAGGAAATGTTGTGATGTTCCATAATCTGAGCTAGGGGTAGCATATAGATGTTGAATAGAAGCGGTCCGAGAATGGACCCTTGAGGAACCCCACATGTGATCTTGAGGGCTTATATTGGTGAAAATAGACCCTTGCACAGTTGTCATGGGTGATATTTATCCTGTAAAGTTGGAGATTTTAACATGTGTGTCAATGCAGGCCGACTCTTTGAATCCAGCACATGGTGGAAACAAGATGTTGGCCCTTAAACAGGAAACACAAACCACATCAGGAGCATCAACTCTGTCTTAGCAGACATATTGTAGGTTAGTTTATGTGGACTTGGTTAAACTGGATAATGATTACAATGTCATACCATTAACAATGAAATGCAGATGGTGATATAATAATACATGAAGCAATGATTCCAGATCTACCTAGAGGGTATGATAAATTAATTAAAAACAAATTAAAAATCATACGTATGCATGATAACATTTAAAAATAAATTGCTTAATGCCTTTCGGGGAAATTATGTCCCTGTCTGAGTTGGTAAAAGTGGCAATGCACGGTCTCTAAAACGTGCAGATAAAGACAGATACTGTGGGCTTGGACGTGTACAGAGATGTTTTTGATTTTGTATCATTCTCAGCCCTTAATTCCAGCAAGAGTGTTGAGTAACTGGCTTAATCAAAAAAGGAAAAAAAGAGGATGTTTTAGACTTTAATGCTTGAACGCATGTTTTTCATGGAGCAGGAATGTCGAGCATCTGTGTTTTCTTTTTCCCAACCGAGTGGTTTTGGTGCCTCAACATAACAATTTAAATGTGCAAAACCGAACATGTCAGGAAAATGTTGTAGGTCATCGAATATTAGTTAAAAACAACTAAAAGGGGTGAAAAAAAAAGAATTGCATAGAAGAATTTTAAAGGGATTTGTACATACCAATGTGATGTGCAACAACAATGACATGTAAAAGTTTGTCTGGTTTTAAAAGATGGAATTGCAGACTATAAAAGTAAATAGTAGCCTACAACTCTGCAGTTAAGGGTTTTTACTTGAACTTTTAAACTTGCTGGACGAAACTGGAAGTAAGAAACATGTCGGATTTTAAGATGGAAAACGAATTAAAGCTTAAAGCAGCGATGAACGGGCCCTCGCACCCTTGTGCACGTTCAGGCTGCAGTGGAAGCTTTTATGACTTGCATGTAGATTCTTCAGGCCTGGACAACGGATGAAACCACCCACAACTCTTTATACCAAACCATTCAAAAGTTATGGCAGAAAGTAGGAACTATCAGATATCGACCAATCAGATGAAGGGGCGGGGCTAATTTGCACCAATTATATTCAAGGACTCAAAACTATGTCCGATGACACCACCCATGCCTCTTTACGTCAAACCATTCAAAAGTTTTTGCAGAAAATAGGAACTATCAAATATGGACCAACCAGATTAAGGGGGGGCGCGCTTTTTGGCTTTTATCGTCGCCACGGTAACGCTTTTGACTGAGAAAAGTAATGTGCATCGTCGCAGGATGGAGACGCACATTTTGATGTATAACACACCTGGGTGCACGTTACGGTTCGGGCGAAGAAGCGGCTGAAGAAATTACATAAATTGCGCCAAAATTACACGATTCATTCAAAATGGCCGACTTCCTGTTCGGTTTCGGCCATGGCGCCAAGAGACTTTTCTTTAAGTTGTGACATGATACAGGTGTGTACCGATTTTTGTGCATGTATGTCCAACCGTATGTTGGGGGTGCTTGAGGCACAAAGTTTTCTAGGGGGCGCTGTTGAGCCATTAGGCCACGCCCATTAAAGCAAACCATTAAATATCAAATTTTTCGCCAGGCCTGGCTTGTGTGCAAAATTTGGGGACTTTTGGGGCACGTTAAGGCCCTCCTTTCGTCAGAAGGAAAATAACAATTCCTACAGATACAATAGGGCCTTCGCACTGTCAGTGCTCGGGCCCTAATAAGCAGAAAAACATTAACAAGACCCTTTAGAAAAACATGGCAAAAAAAGAATTAAAAAAAGATTGTTTTGGTGCCTCAACATAACCAATTTAAATGTGTAAAACCAAACACGTCTGGAAAATGTTGTAGACTTCTCAGATTAGGTCATCGAATATTAGTTAAAAACAACTAAAAAGGGGTCCAAAAAAAGTAAAAAGAATTGCATAGAGGAATTTTAAAGGGCTTTGTACAAGCCAATGTGCAACAACTATGACACATAAAACTTGTTGGGTTTTAAAGGTGGAATTGTAGTAAAAGTAAATAGTACAACTCGGCAGTTAAGGGTTTTTATATGAACTTTTAAACTTGCAAGACAAAACTGGAAGTAAGAAAACATGTCAGATTTTAAGATGCAAAACAAATAAGCAGAAAAACATTAACAAGGACCCTTTAGATAAACATGGCAAAAAAAGAATAAAAAGAAAAGTGCTTGAATTGAAATGTGGACTTGGTGTGCCGACACGAAGCTTCATGCGGTTAAGCTAAACTTAGGACTGTGTGTTCAGTTCCAGGCGGATGATCAAAAACTTTGGATGAAAACTAACGCGCTGCAAAGAATGACAAAGTGTACTGATGAGCAACTCGCTGGCTTGTTGACATGCCAGCAGAAGGGAGATGCTGCTAATGTATAATGTGACACATCTGAGGTGATGGCTGTCCCTGTTTTTGGGAAGCCGTTGCCCACTCGTGTGAGCGGCACAATGATGCATCCACCGCAACAACAGGACGGAGATGCTGAGCTAATTATCACATCCATCAGCTGCTAACAAGTTGAGACGTGGCATCTGGAGGCAACGGAGCTTACAGCATCTTTCATGTGACGTATTTATCACAGACATCACAGGTTCAACCTTTTGGGTTCCAGCAATGAGTACAGCACACACGACACGGAGTTTACGAGCCAACGAGCGTAAACTTTCCCCTGTGCCTCATCTCTTTGTGGCAACAATGAATATACAAAAGGATTTCAAGTATTTATGCAGAATTTAATGTTTTGGGATGCAACTTTTCCTTTTTTTATCTGTTCTGTGGAATTTTTTTCTCCAATTAAATGGGTCATTTTGTGCTGCTACGTTAGGAGGAGGTTCCACTTGGTCCACATGTTCATACGACTGCATGACAGCAGAAAGAAACTACGGTCCAGGTTTTTGACAAGGTGGTTTTTCAAAAAGTCGTCTTTTTGTAAGAAAGTTGGTGTTTATAGGCAGTACTCGAGTTGTAAAAGAAAATCAGGGGGGGGTGGTGGATTTTATCATATGGGGACAGATAATTTGTGCTGATTACAAATAATATAATATATTACAAATAATAGCACTGACCAAAACACCTGCAGAAATACTGAAGGAATGACATAGCAGCAGTTAAATGCAGCCTTCTGTAAGCTTTAAATATCCACTGGGCTTACATCAAATACATCAAAACACAACAATAAAAAACACTTTTCTGAACTTATCAATATGACTCTGTCCTTCACAGGATAAGTAAAATGGATCACTGCAAAAACTCAAAATCTTAACAAGATTATTTGTCCTATTTCTATTTAAAATGTCTCATTTTAGTAAAAAAATCTCATTACACTTAAAACAAGAGTCATCACTGGAAAAAACAACAATTTTCACCTGTTTCAAGTAGATTTTCACTTAAAATAAGTAGAAAAATCTGCCAGTGGAACAAGATTTTTTTGCTTGTAATGAGAAGATAAATCTTGTTCCACTGGCAGATTTTCCTACTTATTTCAAGTGAAAATGTACTTGAAACAGGTGAAAATTGTCAAATAAGTTATTTTTCTGGTAATGACTCTAAATGTTGAAATAGCAGTAAAACCACATTCATTGATGAAATGACATAAAGGATGGAATGGGGGGATGGCAGTTTTACAGGGGGGATGATTTGGACCGTTTTTATTTCAGGGGGGATGATTTGGACCGTTTTTATTTCAGGGGGGATGCCACCCCCCTTCATCCCCCCTCAACTCCAGTACTGTGCCGAGCAGCCAAGCTGCAGTGAGCCCAACTGCATTCACTTTCGTTTAATTTCGGACGTGTAGTGTTGTCAGCCGGGATTTAAAGAAAAGATAATATGAATTTGATTATTTTTGCATAATGTCATCAAATTACATTTAGAGCTTCCCTTGCAAACTTCAGCCATTTTCTCTGAACGCAGCTGGCAACATCTGTTCTCAGGAATGCATCTCCTTCCCCCTGCATGCTGTATTTGCTGTTGTAGTTTGAATTGGAGATGCACCGATCGATCGGCAACCGATCGGGATTGGCCGATAATGCCCCTATCAGTTTGGATCGGGTGTTCTCAAAATAATAGTTAATGATGACGTTTACAACAACAAACCGGTGGTAAGGGTTAAGTAGTAAGTTACACTTACTCTTTGTAAGTGAGTCTAAGGGTGCTTTCACACCTGTGGCCCGTTTGTTTTGTTCCAGGCCAACACATGGCCAAAGTTCCGGGGGCCGTCCTCGAGGCCGTGCAGACCGGCGAGACAGCTCGGGGGGTCGTCCTCGAGGCCTAGGCTTGGGACTTGGCGTGGGACTTGGACGACTCAGCGTGGGGCTTGGACGACTTAGCGGCGGGGAACTTGGACTTGGCGGGGAACCTTGACTTGGTGGGGAACTTTGACTTGGCTATGTCAGTGTTTGACATTTCCCCCATTTTGTTTTCTGTTCTGCCCCGCCTGTTTCTGCCCTGGACTTGTCTTTCCCTTGCTCCCGGTCGGTCCGTTCTATCAGGCTGGTGTAGTTGAGGACCCAGACGCAGGAGAGCAGGGGGCAGGAGTTCGAAAGACAGGGTTTTATTTAACAAAAAGGGCAAAAACCAAAAACGCTGCAGAGCAGGATTATCAAAAACACTTGAGCAAAAACCGAAGGACACATGGAGGAAGGAAACAGTATGGACCGACAGGGAGCAAGGGAAAGACAAGACCAGATATACACAGGGGGTAACGAGACACAGGTGGAGACAATCAGGGCAGATGGAAAACAGGCGGGACAGAACAGAAAACACAAACTGGGGGAAATGTCAAACCCTGACAGTAGGTTATTTAATGGTATTTAAAATGCAAAGAATAATCTACACTTACAAGTGGTCTTTAGTTCTAAGTCAAGTGATATTTTTTTCTTTTTCATTAACAGAATATTAGCGTGGCATTGTAATTTGAGTATTTCCTGCCCGACAAATGACGCATTAGTCACCAGTGTTATAACATTTGTTGAACCAGTCAACAGGGACAGCCTAAGGAACAGGTCGTTAATGAAATGCATGATTTGTTGGGAGCAGGGAGGAAAGTCCTGCCTTGTTTATGTTTGCAAAAAGGGCAATATATTCTGTGATGATGATATTTGATAAACAACCACTTAGGACCATTGCTGGTGAGACTTGTTTGGCACAGGAAAATACTTGGAAAACTATAAATCAGTGTCAACTGAGCCGTTTCTGCTGCTGCAAGCATCAACAAAAGTAAAATCAAAGTTCACGAGCTGCTGAAGTTCTAGATTCAATATTTATTTCACATAGACGGGTCTGC
>NC_084599.1:40305051-40437051 GCF_033807715.1 Cololabis saira
CCTTCTTCCTGTAAGTGCTTCGGCCCTGATAACAGCAGCACGGCGGATAATCGGACCCACTGGTACCGTTTTGTTTCTTGTCCCTGTATTTTGCCTTTTTCAGCGTCTTCCAGCAGAGCTTGATCTGGTCTGGCGTTCGTACAAATCCTGCTTCGCGCAACTTTTCTCTCACCTTCCTGTAAATCTTCTATCCCGGTACTTTCTACCGTCTACAAAGTAGAACAGAAATGTTCATATCCTTCATTACATTTATAAAGTGATTAGTCTCCTCCTGGTCTTGCGTTTCTCCGTGTTTATAAGAACTTCCTGGACTCAAAAGACCAAGATTCCTTGCGAAAAGAACATGTGCAGAAAACAAATTCCTGTTCCTTTTGATGGGGAAATCCCGTTTGGCGTTTACATGACCCAATATTCAGGTTAGAAAAGGAGTAACCCAGGGGTCATATTCGGGTTATAACCAGGTTATTGCTAATATTCCGGTTAGAAAAGGGTTATTGATGCATGTAAACGTAGTCAGTCTTGCCCTCAGTGGTCAGAAATGTAAAGGGAGGCGTCTTACTAACAGTCCTGGTGGTTCCAAACTGAGAAACATGTTATTACTGCCAATGCTGTTGCTGGAGGATTTGCATGTAAAGTCATGGGTCTGGTTCCTATAATTATTCAGCAGATTTTCATCAAACTAAACCATTAAAATTAAATCAGAACCTGAACTTTTGGTGCTTTCAAAAGTTCTATATGGAATGCTGAAACTGTCAAAATTAAATAATCAAGTAATTCAATTATTAAATAAATGTGCATTGAAATATATAAAATTAGAAATACATAAATACATAATTTATTTAATATACAATGAAATAATTAAATGTGTCATTAAATAATTACATTTTGAATATTTCATTGGATATGTATTCCATTATTTCATTCCTGCATTGGCTGAAGCACATCATGAATTTATTTAAACTGTCACTTCGACTAATGTATATCCAATGAAATATATTCACCATTTAATTATTTAATGATACATTTAATAAATTATTTATGTATTTCCAATTTTATTTATTTCATTGTACATTCATTCAATGATTTAATTAATTATTTATTTATTTAATTTTGACTGTTCCAGCGCTCCATACTCTTAGCTTATTTTAAACATTTGTCTTTATGAATGTAAAGGGTTTTTATAATTTCATTTTTTCCAGATACAAAAACACTGAGGGCCAAGAGCTTCCACGAGAACAAACCAAAATTTAGATTTAGATTTAGATGATTTCTTGCGATGTGTCTGAAAATGAAATGAAGTACAGATGGTATATTAACCAGAGGAGCACCAAACAAGGCAATTGAGCTTATATTTTTACATATTTATAAAGAACAGAATCATAAAAAATAGAAAAGACTGATCTGTGGGAGAATATAACATTTTGCCCCGATATAAAAATAAAAACAAAACAAAAAACAACCATCTAGGATTTGGGGCACAGTGACTCCGGAACATTTGAAATATTAAACTAAACTTTCCAAAATCTAACAACTTTTAGGAAAGCAGTAAGCGTAAAAGATTGACTGCCTGTAAGAACTATTTACCTGCTACTTTAAGGAACTTTCAAGTCTGACACTTGCAAGTAAAGTGAGAGTATCGTTCAGAGGGGAACGGCTTCTGATTTCAAAACAGAGAGAATAAAAGATCAATGATTTCATCCATTGTATCTCTGAATATGTTGTGCTCGTACCTCCGGGTGATTCTTGGAAAGACAAGAAGCAATGTTTAAAAACCCTTTGCTCAACAAAAATATGCAATTTGGACCAACATTAAAAGACTGCCCACTTGAGAGATTTATTAAAGTACATCAAAGATGTAAAAACCTGGGGAAAATTGAAAGTTTTACATCTTAATCGAAATAAACGGTAGATCATTTCTGCTCTGGGAGGGAAAAAAAATAGTTAACTGATATTTTGAGCTACTTTTGCATATCTTGTGCTTCTTTCTGAGTGATTTCAGCCACCTGAGTATTTGATCAAACGACACGTGTCTATGCATTTGTTCTGTTGCATTTTTTTCTGACACTGCTTTTTATTAAACTGTTGACTTAAAGTGTAATTATGTATCATTTAATGTGTTGTACATTGGTGCTTCGAAAATGACAAAAAGTGAAAAATGCACCTTTCTTGGTTTTTAGTAGGTTTTTGGGGTTTGTGTGACGCATTGAAGAACATAGTTATCATTTATTTACTAAGTTCCATTTATTAATTTTTAACTAGGACATCGTACTTGGAAATGTTAACTTTATAAACTGGCATTCAAATACATGCGAAGAAATGTGCCTTCAAGAACTTGGTCTTCGGGGTGTCTTGTTTTTTAGTCAGTACACTTTTCTTGCAATGTATTCCTTCGATAATGTCAATGACAAATGCAGTTTAGCATAGAAATTACTAAATAGGGCAGTTTGTATACAAGAAGTACATTGAATGCTTCAGGAGTATAATGTGTTCTATGCAAAATGCACCTTTTATTTTCAGGAAAGGAAGAAAAAAAATAGCTGCAAACTGCCTTTTTAGTTATTGATGCATAAACCTTGAAACGTGGCTGAGACTGGATGCAAAATTCCTTTCAGCTATGGTCCCTAACTTTCACCAAGCAGCTTTAGGTTGTGTTATGTTTAATTTGCCATGAAACCATGAATTGTAAGACGTGGCACATAAAAACATAGTAGGTAGTATTTATGTTTCAACTCATCCCATTTAACACGAGTGGAGTATAAAGCAGAAGAAATGTTTTCCAGTATTGTTGCATTTAACAAGCAAAGACAATAAATATTTTAGATTATGTTACAGTTTACAAGGCTTAGAGAAGAGCTTGTGGTAAAACATAAAAAAATAATTGCATTTCTGCAGATGGATGTAAACTGTATACAATTTTAACATTTTATTAGTCTTTTTCCCTCTGCCCTGTACAGTACCAAACCTTCTCTGCATATGTGAAACAGGTTGCCCAGTGGGAAAGAAAACAAAAAGGGCGTTTTAAAGGAGCTTGAGGCAGGATTTATGAAAAAAATTGTATACGTTTTACATTTTTCTAGTAATAATGTCAGATGAAGCGTTCCAAACCAAAAAGAATGAGCCCTCTAGTGTATCTCTCCGTTGCCTTGAACAAGCTGTGTGCTGCAAAATGTGCTGCAATTCTGGGGCCGCTTTTCCCGCGCTGGGCTGCGGATGTGACGTCACATGACGCTGCATGCACGTTCTCCCCGTTCTCCCGTGCCGGCTTCACTGTTGGCTGCAGGAACCCCGACGGTCATCGTGGTGAAGGGTGGCGCTAGAGAGTCTCATTTCTTAAAAGGAGCCTCATGCTCCTTTAAGGTCCTCCGTTAAAACAACGCAGAGCCTAAAGGCTCAGTTATGGTTCTGCGTCACACCAACGCAGAGCACACGCCGCAGCCGTGACGCCGTGCTGAACCCTTCTGACTTCTCCGTCTCTCCATTTGGTCGCGGTGCAGTACCCCCCGCGGCCACTAGTTAGCGATCTTTTTCTGAATGGTTTATCCGACTTTTTCCGGTCACAGTAAATCAAAGAAATAAGGACAAATATTGTGCAAAAAACAAAAACAAAAAAAAATCAAACATAAACGAAGAAAAGAGCCCTGGAAGTTCACTACTGATTCAAACCGGAAACTGGAAATGCTTCGCTTTCAAACGAACCAATCACAGCCCTCTCGGTCTGCGTGTGGTCGGCGTCTCCTCGACGCGTAGTTACAATTTTCGGGAGGTGCACGTCAGTGACGGCGCAGGTGACGGCGTGTCCTCTGCGTCGACGAAAACCAGATGCCATAGGCACGGCGCCATTTTGACGCAGAACCATAACTGAGCCTTAAGCCGTTGCCGTGACGCCGCACAAAGTTTATCAAAAAATACTATTTTAAATATTTACAGAAAACTTTAACTTGACCAATTTTTCTTTTTTGTTTTTATTTGAAATTTTTGATGATAAAGTTCACATCTATTTGGAATCCATTATATCTACAAGGAGTAAATGATATTTTGTAAAAATGCCCAGCGCTGATCATTCTTATCTGGAAACGGCCCACTGTGTCTCATTAGTCCTAATTTGCATCAAGAGTGCTAGAACATAAGAGGAACCATAAAGCATATCATTTTTATGCTTCAGTTTTCATCATAAATACATCCAGTGAGCTCAGAGATTAGGCCGTTCACACTCCGGAGTACGGAGAAGTACACATAATGGATGGCTCCACTCACTCATAAATTCACAGAACAAACACTTTTCAGTACTTCACCTTTGTCAGCATTTTCTTTAGTTTTTTTTTGTGCTGCTATTGTCTTTTTATACCGTATGAAACACTATGGTGGAGTTGTCATTCTTCTAACTCACATTCTGACAGAATTTTTACATAAATATCCTCCAGAGACAGATCCCTCTACCTGGTGGGTGTTTTACAGGCGCAACGACAGCGCAGCGCTACCCCCCAGAGACTCCCAGAGAGGCACAAGTCACTTTGACACGTCTTTCTTCTTCCTCCTCCTCCTCCTCTTTCCTTTTTCCATGTAGATGGCAGACTAGTGGAGAAATAACTGGAGTTGACAGTCACAACCTGGACACCAACAAGAAGTAATCACAAGGAATCCTTAATTTGTCATTCAAACAGGATTAAACGTTCCGGTTTCACGGCCGCAACATCAAATGCTGTATTTACACGTCAGCGCAGAGAAAGTAGAGATATTGAAATCCTGGCTGTGAGTTAAACCAGAGTAGTCTTAAAAACAGGAATATGAAACCTCAGATGATCAACAGCATAGGACATATCACATTAGGCTAAATGCAGAGCAACATGTTAAAAAAAGTTAATCCCATGATTCATTAGTTTATAGAATAACCTTTAGCAGACATGATGGAATAATTGTTTTGCGTATAGAAGTCTCGCGTCATTGTGGAGGAATATTTTCTCATTCTTCTTTACAACTTAGCTGTGGTTTGTTCAGGTTTTAACCCTTGTACTGTCTTCGGGTCAAAATGACCTAATTCTCCTGTTCCTTCCTTCCTTTCCTTCCTTCCTTCCTTCCTTCCTTCCTTCCTTCCTTCCTTCCTTCCTTCCTTCCTTCCTTCCTTCCTTCCTTCCTTCCTTCCTTCTGCTCTCTCCTTCCTTCTCCCTTCCTCTTTTCTCCCTTTGTCCCTTCCTTCCTTCCTTCCTTCCTTCCTTCCTTCCTTCCTTCCTTCCTTCCTTCCTTCCTTCCTTCCTTCCTTCCTTCCTCTTTTCTCCCTTCCTTCCTTCCTTCCTTCCTCTTTTCTCCCTTCCTTCCTTCCTTCCTTCCTTCCTTCCTTCCTTCCTTCCTCTTTTCTCCCTTCCTTCCTTCCTTCCTTCCTTCCTTCCTTCCTTCCTTCCTTCCTTCCTTCCTTCCTTCCTTCCTTCCTTCCTTCCTTCCTTCCTTCCTTCCTTCCTTCCTTCCTTCCGTCCGTCCGTCCGTCCGTCCGCCCGCCCGCCCGCCCGCCCGCCCTTCCTTCCTTCCTTCCTTCCTTCCTTCCTTCCTTCCTTCCTTCCTTCCTTCCTTCCTTCCTTCCTTCCTTCCTTCCTTCCTTCCTTCCTTCCTTCCTTATTTCCTTCCTTATTTCCTTCCTTCCTTCCTTCCTTCCTTCCTTCCTTCCTTCCTTCCTTCCTTCCTACCTTATTTTCTCCCTTCTTTTCATTCTTCCTTCCTTCCTTCCTTCCTTCTTTCCTCCCTTTTTCTCTTCCTCCTTCCTTGACCCGAAGACAGCACAAGGGTCAGACATTAATGTTGGACCACCGCACCGCTTCAACCAGATTGAGCTTTGCTGGTTGACTTTTCTTTTTTAGCCACTGTGTTGTAGGTTTGCCGGTGTATTTGGGATCATTTACTCTGCTGCCGCTAAGCTTTAGCTATATTATAGTGTGGTCTCAAATTCAGTCGGTGTGTACAGTACTTTGGCATAAAGAGCAGTTAACAGAATATCCAAAGTTGCAAATATGGAAAAACATCTCTTCTGTAGTCACATCATTACAAATAGCACAGATCAAGAATGTCAGGGTTTGACATTTCCCCCAGTTTGTGTTTTCAGTTCTGCTCCCCCTGTTTTCCATCTGCCCTGATTGTTCACACCTGTGACTCGTTATCCCCTGTGTATATCTGGTCTTGTCTTTCCCTGCTCCCTGCTGGTCCGTACTGTTTCCCTCCTCCATGTGTCCTGTCAGGTTTTCGGTTTTTGCTCTAGTATTTTTGTTAATCCTGCTCTGCAGCGTTTTTGGTTCTTGTTTTTGTTCAATTAAATCCTGTTTTGTGAACTCCTGCCTCCCGCTCTCCTGCATCTGGGTCCTCAACCAACACACTCCCTGACAGAACGGACCGACCAGCATGGACTCAGCGGGAGAAAATTTTGCCTTCTGGCAATACGTGTACCGGGAGGCAGAACTCTGGATTCCTGGATTTGCAGGAGGTGGAGGAAGAGGAATCCCCCTTCTGGGAAACACGCCGGGCTGGAGGGGGGCCCGGTGTTCTCAAAGAGGACGACGACGGCGTCGGCACCAGCCCCAGCCCCAGCCCCAGTTAGCCTCTGTTCCAGCGGTGGTCCTGGGCGCATCGTCCCCTGTGTCGGCGGTGGTTCCGGACGCATCAGCCCCTGCTCCGGTGATGGTCCCGGACCCCCCGCAGCCAGCGTCGAGGACCCAGGTTCCCCCGCTGGCACCTCCAAGGACCCGGGATCCCGCTCTGGCACCTCCGAGGACCCGGGTTCCCCCTCAGCCGGCTCCTCGTATCCTGTCTGCCCCCAAGCCAAGTTCCGCGCCACGTCCAAGTGCCCAGGGGAGGGCAGGATACTGTAAGTGATCACTCGTACAAGCACCAACACTTCCAATACATATGAAATCAAGTAAATGCATTGAGCGCCACATCCTTGATTTCATGTGTATTGGAAAACCGAGCTGTTAAGAAGGTGTTGTAAATTGTATTTTGCTTGTGTCATTCTTATTAACTTCAGTTTATAAATTGCAGAATTGGTTACTCATTAAAGAGTCTGTTCTTTCCCCAATCCCACACTGGCTGGTCCAATAGTGATATTGTGCTCCTCCCCTGACTAACTACAAACTTAAAGGTAAAAATGTGTTGGGGCAGCTTGTTTCTCACTGTCTTGTTTGTACCTTAACTTATTATCCCTCCTTTCATGTTTAGCTGCCACTGTATGAACACAGCTTCACATCTCTTAACGCACATGATGCTTCACAAGAAAATGTTTCTGCAAAATCAATAATGCCACAGGATTCTCTTAAAGTTATTGTCTGCAATGTTTGAGAGCTAGCAAGATTTGAAAGTGGCCCCTCCTCTAAGCCCCGCCCCCTCCTCCCCCTCCTGTCAGCGCTCTGTCCAAAGCCACGCCCCCACAAACTTTGGGGAACGCGCATTTGCAGGAGTCGAGGTTTCCAGGACATTTTGGACAGCACATTTTCAACAAAACTACCCCATGTCTCATTCACCTGTTTTAGGGGGGGGGGGGGGGGGGGGGGGGGGGGCAGGGGTGGGCTGTGCCCACCCAAACGTGCGTCCTGCCCACCGGCATCTCCATTCCGGCGAGAGTGGAGAGCGGAGAGCGGGTGGCGGTGGGCTGCAGGCTCTAGAGCCACGGCTACCCTACAGCGTAGGCTACGGCGTAGGCTACGGCGTAGCCGTGGCTCTAGAGCCTGCAGCGCACCGCCACCCGATCTCCGCTCTCCGCTCTCCACTCTCACCGGAATGGAGACGCCTCCATCCCCACGGACCCCCATACAGCTTCCGAGCCGGAGCTGCTGCGGAGCTTCATTGCGGCTGCATGTGTCCCCGCGGGCTGCTGCTGCTGGGCGGAGGGTCCTGCAGCAGCAGCCCGGACCGACGCTTTGCTCCCCGCTCTCACACACACAGCGGGACCGAGCCGCTCTGGAAATAACTACATAATAACTACATACTGGGGGTCCGTGGCAGAGGGGAGGGAGGGGGGTTACACTGGGACACTGTGAGCCCAGGAGGACCCGTGGGAAGTGGACCCGGGGGCTGGAAGCGAGTGCGCGCATGGGACGGGGGGGGGAGTGGGCGGCATGAAGGCATCTGATTGGTTCTTTCCCCCCCTGCCAAGCCTCTGGTCCTGGACCAATCCGTGCCATTCGGACCGAATGAAACGGATTGGTTAGAGTTTTTACAGGTTTAAAGCTGTCAGAGAGGTCGGATGTTTTTCTTTCTTTTTTCTGAACACATTATTCACTGGCTACTCTCAGGATGGAAGGACCATTTCACCCAGTATAACAATAAATGTTTTTGAATAGGATTGCAAACTATACCTTTAACTATGAACACTAGAGCACGATGGTAGAAACCTTGCAATGTAACATAGACATGCAAGACTCACACTCCACCAATTCATTATAGTCTGAAGCTGGTACATTAGCAGGTGACTCCTAAAGAAGGGTGGATGGATGGATGGATACCACTTGCGTCTATCCATTAAACTGTTTCTCAGTTTGTGTATTATACAAAACTGCCATTGTCTTCTTATCTCCTCTCTGATGTCTTAGTGGCTCCACTTGCAATCTGAGTGGAGGATGCAGAGATAAACGAGCTTAGAAGAACATTAAACAAAATGAAACATTCTTGCTTTCACAGCTGCCTATTGAAATATGGTATTTGAGACGGCTGTGTTATCCATCCATTTATTTTGACTATATTTACAGCTAGACTTACAGTATATTCTCAGAAAAATGTGCACTAATAGTATGCATAACTGTTAAACACTGGTTTGCTGGTGTAGCATTTCCCAGCCAACCCCGAGTCCTTATCCAACACGCCAGCTGGAATATACAATAGTAATATACAAATGTACTTTAGTTTCTGCTTTCCAAGAGATTGGAAAAATAAACAACATTCAACAGGCCGTCCGTTGCAGATCCTCCCTTTCCAGGTAACTGGGTGCTACTGCAAAAATAGAAGAGAAAGAATAGGTGATTTGTTTCAGCTGTTATAATTGGTCCCTCTGGCGCTGTTACCTGAGCTGCTGCTGCCACACATCTCCTAAAGCTGGGATATTCTCCATTTGAGTAATCCTGATTGAAAATTATACTAAACCTGGACAATTTGGAGGAAACGGGCAGTCATGGTCAAACTGCTGCGAAGAAACCACCACAGAGGATGGACATCCGATCAATGGAATTTTAATAGATAAGGTCTGCGTAAGTCGTCTCCATGGCCATGTGTTCATATTTGTTGGTTTTATATAAACAACAGAACAATATAGCGATGCATTATACAACTTAACCCTTGTGCTGTCTTTGGGTCAAAATGACCTAATTCTCCTCCGTCTTTCCTCCTGCTCTCTCCTTCCTTCTTCCCTTCCTCTTTTCTCTCTTCCTTCCTTCCTTCCTTCCTTCCTTCCTTCCTTCCTTCCTTCCTTCCTTCCTTCCTTCCTTCCTTCCTTCCTTCCTTCCTTCCTTCCTTTTTTCCTCCTGCTCTCTCCTTCCTTCTTCCCTTCCTTCCTTCCTTCCTTCCTTCCTTCCTTCCTTCCTCCTTTCCTCTTTTCTCCTTTCCTTCCTTCCTTCCTTCCTTCCTTCCTTCCTTCCTTCCTTCCTTCCTTCCTTCCTTCCTTCTTTTTTCCCCTTCCTTCCTTCTTTCCTCCTGTTCTCTCCTTCCTTCTCCCCTTCCTCTTTTCTCCCCTTCCCCTTTTCTCCCTTCCTTCCTTCCTTCCTTCCTTCCTTCCTTCCTTCCTTCCTTCCTTCCTTCCTTCCTTCCTTCCTTCCTTCCTTCCTTCCTTCCTTCCTTCCTTCCTTCTTTTTTCCCTTCCTTCCTTCTTTCCTCCTGTTCTCTCCTTCCTTCTTCCCTTCCTCTTTTCTCTCTTCCTTCCTTCCTTCCTTCCTTCCTTCCTTCCTTCCTTCCTTCCTTCCTTTTTTCCTCCTGCTCTCTCCTTCCTTCCTTCCTTCCTTCCTTCCTTCCTTCCTTCGTTTCTTTTTTCCTCCTGCTCTCTCCTTCCTTCCTTCCTTCCTTCCTTCCTTCCTTCCTTCCTTCCTTCCTTCCTTCCTTCCTTCCTTCCTTCCTTCCTTCCTTCCTTCCTTCCTTCCTTCCTTCCTTCCTCCCTTCTTCTCTTCCTCCTTCTTTGACCCGAAGACAGCACAAGGGTTAAAACAAATATAGATAGTTTCTTTGACGTGGTAGAGAAGAAAAGTCAACTTCAGTGTTTTGTAGCAAATACAGACTAAGACACATTTGTTGACTTCTGAAACTGGAAAGTTAGGAATATGATGCTAGTTTACAAGAGCAGTAGGTAGAAACTTCAGTGGCTGTAATGCTAATTAGCAACTTTGTAGGATAGATTGATAGTTTATTGATCCAGAGGGAAATTCAGGGCATCAAGTAGCAGTCACACTAGTTGTAACGTTAAGATGGAAGAGTCAAATAACAAGGTGCAAAAATAACGTGATTGTCAGATGAAAGTCTCCGGACTAGTGGTTGACTCTTAGGACAGCAATGCAGATGCAGTGGGAAACAAAGAAAAGTGAAAGATTGGTCCAAGGGTCACCGTGTCCTTTTCCGCCTGCCGTGACAGTGAGATGTTGTACAGTCGCATTTCCAGGGGGACAAGAGTTGAGTCTAATGATTTTATCCATGGCTTTGCAATCTAACTTGCTGATTCTTTTCATCCGTCAGGAATATTTAGGTTTTTAAATACCTGACATGTTTCAGCGATTACTTCTGCCTTCATCAGAGTCACAAGATGGTGTGTGTGTGTGTGTGTGTCGCCAATTTATTTATTAGGAGGTGTGACTCACTTTTTAACATCAGCCTAGTGGAGAACGGTGGCCACCACAGACTTGTAAAACAACTTTAGCATCTTTTTTGCAGATGCTGAAGAACCCCAGCCTTCTCGAGAAGTACAGATGTCTCTGTCCCTTCCTGCAGGTAGTGTCCATGTTAGGTGACCAGTCCAGCTTGTCATCCAAATGCAGCCCCAGATACCCATAGGTCCCGACCACCTCTACATTAACCCCTCCCCCGGGTGGAAACAGGTTTTAGAAAGTCCACCACCTCTATCACCATTTCCTTGGTCTTGGAGGTGTTTGGCTGCAGATAGCACTGCACCACATCACAACCTGTACGCCTCCTCCTGTCCATCCCAGACACAACCAACTATCACAGTGTCATCTGAGTATTTCTGCACGTGGCAGAGCTCAGAGTAATACAGAGTGAAGAAGACAGGAGAGAGCACAGCTCCCTGTGGTGCTCCGGTGCTGCTGACCACAGTGT
Source organism: Cololabis saira (assembly GCF_033807715.1). NCBI lineage: Eukaryota > Metazoa > Chordata > Actinopteri > Beloniformes > Belonidae > Cololabis > Cololabis saira. Next base: position 40,316,332 of record NC_084599.1, read on the forward strand.
CAGATGTGCAGTCGTTCAATCGGACGTGTCTTTGGTCTCTCGGTGAGGTATTCAGTGAACCATCTCGCCAGGTGCGAGTCCACCCTCATCTCAGTCAGCTTGTCTCTCAGTAGGAGGGGAGTGATGGTGTTAAAGGCGCTTGGGAAATCAAAGAACATGATTTTCATCACACCTGGGGTGTGAGAGGGAAAGGTGTTATGTTTGTACTGGTGGTGGTGTTGGGGAAAGGTGAGGATGGGGGCGTGTAGACAGGTAATGAGGGGACAGACACTGGCTGCAGCGACAGGTTGATCTGGTTTGCTCCTGCGGGGTCCCCATCTTCTGAGTGGTTGTCTTGCTTTTTACAGCCTGTGATGGTTTTCATGCCCTCCCAGACCTCCCTCATGTTGTTGTTCTGTGGCTTCTGTTCTACATTCCTTCTGTACTCCTCCATTGCCTCTCAGAGTTGGACCTTGAGTTCCCCCTGCCTAGTCTCCCTTCCAAAGGCTGAGTTATGGTTCCGCGTCAAATCGACGCCGTGCCTACGCCGTCACCGGGACGCCGTCGTGAACGCTTCGGACTTCTCCGTCACTCAATTTCACTGCGGCGCAGTTCCCCCCGCGACCGCTAGGGGATCGCAATCTTTTCCTGAATGGTTTATCTGACTTTTCCGGTCACAGCGAATCAAAGAGATAAGGACAACTATTGTGCAAAAAAACAAAAAAAATAAAAAATCACACATACACGAAGAAAAGAGCGCTGAAAGTTCACGACTGCTTCAAACCGGAAACCGGAAATGCATTGCTTCCAAGCGAACCAATCACAGCCCTCTCATCTGCGTTTGGTCTGCATCACCTCGAGGCGTAGTTACAATTTTTGGGAGGTGCACGTCAGTGACGGCGTCAGTGACGACGTGTGGTACGCGTTGATGCGTACCACACGCCGTAGGCACAGCGCTGTTTTGACGCAGAACCATAACTCAGCCTTAATGCCCTCTTCTTCCTGTTAAGGATTTCCTTGACATGACTGGTAATCCAGGCGCTGTTGTTCGGGAAGCAGCGCACAGCTTTTGTGGGAACTACAACATCCATACAGAAGTTCATGTGGTCAGTTGTGCAGTGTGGGAACCCCCTCAGTACCCTCAACATGTGGCTCCTGCAAGGCAGTCCAGTCAGTGGACTCTAAACAGTCTCTGGGAGACTCCTCTGCCTCAGGAGACCACTTTCTGAAAGTGTGTGTGGTTACTGGTTGTCTTTGGACTTTTGGTTTGTACTGTAGCTTAAGAAGGGCCAGGTTGTGATCAGACCTCCCCAGAGGTGGTGGGGGGTGGCAGTGTAAGCGGTCTTCACATTTGCATACAGGAGGTCTATCCTGGTGGGACGGATTACAAACTGGTGAAGGTCCTGTAGTGTTGAGTCCAATGATTAAAGTCCCCTGAGATGGCACTAACAAAATTCGAAGTTTTGTCTTAATCCGACCAATATCAAATTTTTAAAAGCCAGGTATACACCTTAAGGCTGAGTTATGGTTCTGCGTCAAAACGACGCAGTGCCTGCGGTACCTCCCAAAAATTGTAACTACGCGTCGAGGCGACGCAGACCAAACGCAGACCAAACGCAGACCGAGAGAGCTGTGATTGGTTCGTTTGGTAGCAACGCATTTCCAGTTTGAAGCAGTCGTGAACTTTCAGCGCTCTTTTCTTCGTGTAGTTGTGATTTTGTTTCGTTTTTTTGCACAATAGTTGTCTTTATCTCTTTGATTCACTGTGACCGGAAAAAGCCGGATAAACCATTCAGGAAAAGATCGCTAACTAGCGGTCGTGGGGGGTACTGCACCGCGGCGAAATGGAGTGACGGAGAAGTCTGAAGGGTTGACGACGGCGTCACGGCGAAAGCGTAGGCACGGCGTCGATTTGACCCAGAACCATAACTCAGGCTTTAGCCGGGCTTTAGTCGAAACCAACTGGAGCTCTTGAGATCAAGCTTTTAGTGCCAGATAATGCATCCTCATCCGAGTTATTCCCGTAAGCCGAGCTAGCGACTCCCCCGGGAGTCCCCCTTCCGGAAATGACGAGCCACGGCATCACAACACGGTAACAGAAGAAGAAGAGGGAGACTTTGCTGCATCTTACCTGCAACATGATCAGGTATAGTATGTACGACATTTACAGGATTGTACCGGAAGAACGCCACCGCGGAAGTGCGTCTGGCGCCACCTAGCGTTGTGGAGTCGAACGCACTTCACTCAATAATCAATTGTCTTTTCGAGCATGTATACCTGGATTACTCGGAAACTCCAGTTTAATCCTCAACTGGATTGTTGCCAATAGCTGGATTTAGATGTGCATGTAATGTGTTTGTAATCTCACGATAATGGAGTGGATGACACCACACACGCTCTCAGCAGGGCGTGGGGCGATGGTGGTGGGAACAGGATGCCGGCGTGAGAGCAACTTCTCCCTTGAATAAACAAGTATTCTGCTGCTATTTTCCCAAAAAGAGCAAGTGTACTACAAAGGAAATGCAATTTGACAAAAGCTGATAAAATTTAAAAAAATAAAAAACACAAATACGACAGGACGGAGTTACTAAGATAAGATAAGATGAATCTTTATTGTCTCTCTTAGGAGAAATTTGTCTTGGACACGAGAGGCACAGGCGACAATCACACTCCAATAAACATAGAAACATAACCCCAAAGTCTTTACCCACATATACAATCAAACCATACTACAGTTAACACACATCAATTCCCACTCCCAGTTCCCAGAAAACCTATTACACACTACCCCTGAGTAGAAGAAAAAAATTATTGCACGGAGCCCGACTGAACTTATTGCTCAGATGTCCACATTAATCTTAACATTACGGGAATAACTCGGATGAGGATGCATTATCTGGCACTAAAAGCTCGATCTCAAGAGCTCCAGTCGGTTCCGACTAAAGCCCGGCTAAGGTGTATACTTGGCTTTTAAAAATTTGATATTGGTCGGATTAAAGCAAAACTTCAAATACTGAGTAGGCAGTCACTCGTTTCGGTGCAGTGAAATAGTTGTATTACGAAATTAAGCAAAAGATCAGGCTTAACCGGCATAAGCCCCTTTTTCCAGAACTACAATTAATTAACTGGTTTAAGGATGCAAGCTAGAGTTTTGTAATCTTAGGTTCGGGATTTGGCTCATTGTTTTTCTTAATATTGTGAGGAAAAAGAAGATAGAAGATAACCGACTCGTGAAAACATCAGTATTGATAAACTGTGAGTACTGTAGGTGGTCAGAAGATGCACACTACTGCTCTTTATTCGGTGAATTATATTTTTTTGCACAGCTTCTACTCTGGTTGCCAGTTATGCAAAGTGACCCATGCTATCAATATGCTTATGCATAATAATGTAAGTAAATTCAGTGGTGGAGGAGAATTAAAATCCCGTTTAGAACCCTTCAAATGCAAAAATGTAATTTAGCAGTGTGTTTCAACAATGAAGGCGTCAGTTTTATCTTAATGTAGACGGAAACATTATCTCGCTCTGCTCATCAAATTGCGAAATCTTCATATAAATGTTGTCACTAATTTGTAATTTTTTATGAGCAGACTGAAGAGGGACATTTTTCTCTCTAGCAAGATTTAGTGTTTTTGCTTCCAGAGTAATTTCTTCAGTCGTCACATTGATGACTTCGATGAAATATGATGCTTCATCACCTTGGGAAAAAAAAAGAGTTAATTGAATGACTCTTCTGGTATTTAGCTTTTTTCATCATGAAATTCACAACAAAACAACAGATAAGTGCTGACATGCTGTCAGAACTTTCATTTTCTTGTCATATATGATCCCCTACTGTGAGCTCAGGAAAACATGCAACGATTAATGACTTTTTGGGCATTTAGATGAGGAGAGGCTGGAATTAAAGTCAGTCAACTGAGAAGTGTGTCTCTTCATAGTGCATTTGTGTTATTCTATTACTTATGAGAAGGCTTAGGGGTTAGCACCGTTGACTCAAAGTAAGTGAGCTCCCTGTTCGAATCCTGGCAGGGTCCCTTCGGTGTGGAGGATGTTTTCTCTGGGTACTCTGGTGTCTTCCCATCGTACAAAACAACATGCACGCCACTACAAGTGTGTGTGTTTGTCTAAACATGGCCCTGCGATGACCTGGTGACCCGTCCAGGGTGTACCGTTGCCTTTCACCTGGAAAAGCCTCCAGAAGATCCCTGTGGTCCCTCATAGGAATAAACAGGTGTAGATAATGGTTAGATGGCTACTTTTAACCCTTGTGCTGTCTTTGGGTCAAGGAAGGAGGAAGGGAAGAAGAAAGGAAGGGAAAAAAGAAGGAAGGAAGGAAAGAAGGGAGGAAAGAAGGAAGGAAGGAAGAAAAGAAGGAAGGAAGGGAGAAAAGAAGGGAGAAAAGAAGGAAGGAAAGGAGAAAAGAAGGAAGGAAGGGAAAAAGCGAGGAAAGAAGGGAGGAAGGGAGAAAAGAAGAAAAGAAGGAAGGAAGGAAGGAAGGAAGGGAGAAAGGAGGTAGGAAGGAAAGAAAGGATGAAAGAAGGAAGGGAGGAAAGAAGGAAGGAAGGTAAGAAGGGAGAAAAGAAAGAAGGAAGGAAGGGATAAAAGAAGGAAGGAAGGGAAAAAGAAAAGAAGGAAGGAAGGAAAGAAGGGAGGAAAGAAGGGAGGAAGGAAGGAAGGGAGAAAATAAGGAAGGAAGGGAAGAAGGGAGGAAAGAAGGAAGGAAGGAAGGAAGGAAGGAAGGAAGGAAGGAAGGAAGGAAGGAAGGAAGGAAGGAAGGAAGGGCGAAAAGAAGGAAGGAAGGGAGAAAAAAGGGAGAAAAGAAGGAAGAAAAAAGAAGGAAGGAAGGGGGAAAGGAAGGAAGGAAGGAAGGAAGGGCGAAAAGAAGGAAGGAAGGGAGAAAAAAGGGAGAAAAGAAGGAAGGAAGCGAAAAAGAAGGAAGAAAGGGAGGAAAGAAGGAAGGAAGGGAGAAAAGAAGGAAGGAAGGAAGGAAAGAAGGGAGGGAAGAAGGAAGGAAAGGAAAAAAGAAGGAAGGAAGGGAGGAAAGAAGGAAGGAAGGGAAAAAAGAAGGAAGGAAGGGAGGAAAGAAGGAAGGAAGAAAAGAAGGAAGGAAGGAAGGAAAGAAGGGAGAAAAGAAGGAAGGAAAGGAAAAAAGAAGGAAGGAAGGCAGGAAAGAAGGAAGGAAGGGAAAAAAGAAGGAAGGAAGGGAGGAAAGAAGGAAGGAAGAAAAGAAGGAAGGAAGGAAGGAAGAAAGAAAAGAAGGAAGGAGGGGGAGAAAAGAATGAAGGAAGGGAAAAAAGAAGGAAGGAAGGGAAAAAAGAAGGAAGGAAGGAAGGAATGGAGGAAAGAAGGAAGGAAGGGAGGGAAAAAAGAAGGAAGGAAGGGAGGAAAGAAGGAAGGAAGGAAGAAAGAAAAGAAGGAAGGAAGGGAGAAAAGAAGGAAGGAAGGAAGAAAAGAAGGAAGGAAGGAAGGAAGAAAGAAAAGAAGGAAGGAAGGAAAGAAGGGAGGGAAGAAGGAAGGAAGGGAGAAAAGAAGGAAGGAAAGGAAAAAAGAAGGAAGGAAGGGAGGAAAGAAGGAAGGAAGGGAAAAAAGAAGGAAGGAAGGGAGGAAAGAAGGAAGGAAGAAAAGAAGGAAGGAAGGAAGGAAGGAAGGAAAAAAAAGGAAGGAAGGAAGGAAGGAAGGAAGGAAGGAAGGAAGGAAGGAAGGAAGGAAGGAAGGAAGGAAGGAAGGAAGGAAGGAAGGAAGGAAGGGAGGAAGGAAAGGAGAAAACAAGGAAATAATTTATGAGGGGAGAAAAGAAAGGAAGGGAGAAGGAAGGAAGGAAGGAAGGAGAGAGCAGGAGGAAAAAAGGAACAGGAGAATTAGGTCATTTTGACCCAAAGACAGTACAGGGTTAAATTCAGCACAGTCACAGAAAAACAGTTTGATCCACATGTCAACGTTGAGACGACGGCATCGCACGGCTACTGCAGATCCGTCAGCTCTACATCCACGAGGCAAATTTCCTGTTCCAAAACATCCCTTTTTATGTCCAGAGCTGGTGACTGATGAGGTTTAGTGTACAGCTCATTGTTCATGAAAGCAGTTTGATTTGATTTTCCGTTAGCCACTGTAATCATCAAACGATGGGCATGATCAGCAACAATACCCAGGTAATACGTGACACTAAAGTGATGCACTTAGTGGCCTCAAGTGCGTCACTACAACAGCCTGAATTGTTGGTGCAAGAGAGCATGCAACTAAAATCTTAATGATACAATAGAAATCAAGATGCATCAAGCATATTCTGAAAACACTCCACCAACAACTTTGTCATGTTCAAAGTGAGCTGAATCACCTTTCTTCTCTATTCTGATGCTTGGTTTAAACTTGAGTATGGTCTGATTCACCGCACAAATCGGCACAGATTACTTTTGTAATCCTGTATTTGACCTGGTCTTTGTACGTTTTGACCGTATAGAAATGTAATTCTCGTCAGTTGTGTGAAATAAGACCTGGAAACAGGCATTGTGGCATAGAATTGTCAAATTGGTTTAATCCACCGTACGAATTGGTACAGATTACTTTTGTAATACTGTATTTGACCCGGTCTTTGTACGTTTTGACCGTAAAGAAACGTAATTCTTGCCATTGTAAGAATGAGATGTGAACCTGCTGTACTCTACTGCCCTTACTTTTTAACAACTTGTGCTTTTTATTATTAGGGCCAGAGCAGTGACAATGCGAAGGCCCTATTGTATCTGTAGGAATTCTTTTTTTTTTTTTTCTTCCGATGAAAGGAGGGCCTTTTTCCCCCCCTTAACGTGCCCCAAAAGTCACCAAATTTTGCACCAAGCCAGGCCTGGCGAAAAATGTGATATTTAATGGTTTGCATTAATGGGCGTGGCCTAATGGCTCAACAGCGCCCCCTAGAAAACTTTGTGTCTCAAGCCCCACAATACGGTTTGACGTACATGCACGAAAATCGGTACACACCTGTATCATGTCGCAACTTAAAGAAAAGTGTCCTGGCACCATGGCCGAAACCCAACAGGAAGTCGGCCATTTTGAATTAATCGTGTAATTTTGGCAAAATTTATGCAATTTCTTCGGCCGTTAATACGGGTCGAACCGTAACGTGCACCCAGGTGTGTTATACATCAAAATGTGCGTCTCCATCCTGCGACAACGCGCATTACTTTTCTCAGTCAAAAGCGTTACCGTGGCGACAATAGACGCCAAAAAGCGCGCCCCCCCCCTTCATCTGATTGGTCCATATTTGATAGTTCCTACTTTCTGCCATAACTTTTGAATTGTTTGACATAAAGACTTGTGGCTGGTGTCATCGGACTTGGTTTTGAGACCTTGAACAGGATTGGTGCAAATTATCCCCGCCCCTTCTTCTGATTGGTCCATATCTGATAGTTCCTACTTTCTGCTATAACTTTTGAATGGTTTGATACAGAGAGTCGTGGGTGGTTTCATCCACTAAATGTCCAGGCCTGAAGAATCTACATCAAGTCATACAAGCTTCCACTGCAGCCTGAACGTGCACAAGGGTGTGAGGGCCCGTTCATCGCTGCTTGCAGCTTTAATTTTACCTCTTTCCTTATCATTTTATTTCATTTTATTTGTTATTTACTGTTTAATTGTGTCTTGCCGCTTTTAATGTTGATGTAAAGCACTTTGGATTACCATGTGTTGAATTGTGCTATACAAATAAACTTGCCTTGTCTTGCCTTGACTTGAGTAGTTTGTATTGACCATGTCTACATGCATAAATGTATGAAGCTAGTACTAAGTAGATATTTGTGGTTAGTTGATCAAGTTTGCCTCATGAATTGTCCAGTGAATGTTGATAACTTTGCGTAGGTACAGTTTGGTGGTGAGATGGTTGTTTTCAAAAGCCGCCTGCTGCTAAAACTGTCCACAGATATGAGGACAGCTCCGAAGAAAAATGGTTATTCTTTGCTGGGTTTATCACCCTGAGCAACACGGAATAAACCTTGTTATGTCTGCAATAATAAAAGGTCTGACTACATCATTTCTTCCATCTAATGGAAAGTTGTGATGGATTCATATAAAAATGGATATCATGGCTTTCAACAAACAGCATGGCAGGACCAGGATCTGAGCAGAACATCATTAAAATACATTCAAAGCAAAAGTGAACTTAAGCAGGTTGTTTGTATTCCTGATGCAGAGGTACCAGAGCCTGGTATTGGCCTGCGTCTCCCCATGAATGCTTAAAGAAACGGAGAGAGCATGTTTTATTCATATCATAGTTACTAATCCTAATAGGAGGAAATAGTACATACTGTATATAAAAAAAAAAACACATTCTCTTTTCACATGCTTTGACGCCATGTTCTTCTGTTCTAGTTGGTGTAGAAATGAGTCTGAAGGAGTCAAAGTATTAATTTTCACCACTTGTGATTGCACTTCTAGTTTTGTGCGTCCAGATGTTTCTACGTTTGTGTCATGACTGAACGACGTGGCCCTGGAGACGCAGCTCTGCAGCAGGAACTAACACAAAGGCAGCTCTGTTTCTCTTTGTGGAGGTATGGGGAAATACTTACATAACAAACATTGATCCAATAATTAAATTACAAAAGAGAGCCATAAGAATTGTAAATAATTCAAAATACTGCGACCCAACGAACCCACTCTTCATTAAACTAAATACCTTAAAATGTGTAGATCTAGTTGAGCTAAGGACTTCTCTTATAATGTATAAGGCACACAACAACCGACTTCCTCACTGCATTCAGGAAATGTTTTCACCCAGAGAAAGTCGGTTTGAACTCAGGGGAACTTGTATGTTTAAAAAAATAAAGGTAAGGACAAACTTTAGAAGTAGATGTGTTTCTGTTAAGGGGGTAAACTTGTGGAATAGTCTCTGTGATGAGCTAAACATGTGTAGTTCTATCCGCTAATTAAAAAAAAAAAATGTTTAAACTTAGGGCAATTGATAAATATAAACTATGACCAAGAGCAGCTTCTCCTGTAAATCCTCTATATGAATGAATGAAGTGAATGAATGAAGTTTATTCAGTCATGACAACACAAAACAACACCAAAAAAAAAAAAAAAAACATTGTGCACAGCATTAACATTTCATACAAAACCAAAAAATGTGTTGAACAATAACTGAAAAGGCATAGGCTGAAGCAAAATGCTTATAAAAGCCTATCCTATTGTACCAACTTTCTTTTTTTGGCTACCGACCTCCAGAAAACCAAAAAGAGAATAGAAAAGCAAAGAAACAACAAAAGGCAAAAGAAACAATAGAAAAGCAAAGACACATTTACAGATGGTCAATTGCACTTATAAGCTTCAAAAATAGCTTTACAAACCATTTTCTTAAATACAAAAAAAGAATGACATGTTTTTAAATGTATGTTGGCATCATTCCAGAATTTAACTCCAGTAATGGAGACACATCTCCTTTTCATACCTTTTTTAGCTTTTTTGTACTGTGAAATTGCAGACACCTCTAAGATTATAGGGAGTTTCCTGAATTGAAAAGAACCTCTGTATTGAGTCAGGGAGCATTTTTGATTTTGCTTTGAATATAATTTGCATGATTTTAAAATAAAACAAATCATAAAATGTAATAACAAGAGAATTTAGAAAAAGTGGATCTGTGTGAGCTTAGTAATCAGCCTTATTGATGATACGTATGGTTCGTTTTTGAAGTTTTATTATTGAATTTAAGGTGGTTTTAAAGGTGGATCCCCACAATTCCACACAGTGAGATAAATAGGGAACAATCAATGAGTAGTAGATCAAATGCAAGGCCTTGGAATTCAGTACATTTCTGGATTTATACAGGATTGCGAGTGATTTTGAAATTTTCCCTTTAATGTATTCAATGTGTTGTTTCCATGTTAACTCTTTGTCGATGACCAAATGCTTATCACATATCACATGCTTTTGTTGTAATTGATCTGTGTAATACTTTTTATTTAGATTTTTTGTGATTTGATGTATTGTAAAAAAGGGTAGGCATCATATAAGCTACGGCTTCAGTCTACACCTTTTTTGGTTCATTTATTTATATATCCAGCTTTACTGTGGTGCATGTTTTGATTGACTAATGGACCAAAATAAAACTAACTAACTAACTAACTTACTAACTAACTAACTAACTAACTAACTAACTAACTAACTAACTAACTAACTAACTAACTAACTAACTAACTAACTAACTAACTATCTATCTTTGTCCGTCTTTCTGTTGATTGCTGTATTTTGCCGGTATGAAAGTGTCACAGCCGTGCAAGATGCACGGCTGTAAGTTTTTAGGTGAGCTCAAACTGAAGGCAGGGTTTGAAGATGCGTGCTGAATATTCATGAAATCATGCAATAATAAAGTAATGGCCTCAGAAAACTGATGGACTGGAACATGAGCATCTTGACAGGTATTGCTGCTACTCTGATCTCATCAATAGATAGTCCTGAGTTTATTCATTTTCTAAATTGAAGCGTAAGCTCAGAAGTTGTTACTCCTAAGCATCTCTCTGGAAATATACATAGTATTATCACTCCCATCTCCCAACCTGTATTATATTGACTCAAACATGTTTTAGTTTAAGGAATGACGTTCCCAAATTAGACATAACATGATGAGGGGGTTTGGGTTGTTACTTTGGTGTCGTCACTCGGTCGCTTTAATTTTCTCCTCTGCCACGACCTTGACTTTTAGTCATCGCTGTCAAGATGTCCACCGTGGGGCTGTGAAGTAGTTTCTTTGCTGTTAATGTGTGACATTGTGCTCTAAAACAATATACAATACACAGCCCCCCCCAGACAGAATTACGGAATTACTTTGATAAGTTAATTTGTATCTTTCAGAATTTCAAGAATAATGCAGTGAACAACAACTACGGATGATAATTCCCTTTTTGTCTACAGGACTGTCTCAGAAAATTAGAATATTGTGATAAAATCCTTTATTTTCCGTGATGCAAAAATGTCATACATTCTGGATTCATTACAAATGAACTGAAATATTACAAGCCTTTTATTATTTTAATATTGCTGATCATGGGTTACAGCTTAAGAAAACTCAAATATCCTATCTCAAAAAATTAGAATATTCTGGGAATCTTAATCTTAACCTGTAAACCATAATCAGCAATATAAAAATAATAAAAGGCTTGCAATATTTCAGTTGATTTGTAAAGAATCCAGAATGTATGACATTTTTGTTTTTTTTAATTGCATTACAGAAAATAAAGAACTTTATCACAATATTCAAATTTTCTGAGAAAGTCCTATATATATATAAAACCCTTTTTATTGATAAAAAAAAGCTAGCTCAAAAGAACAGAGGTGGAGCTAGAGGGGGGGACGGGGCAGCACTGGACCCCCCTGAAATCTGATTGGTCCCCCAAGTGCCACCCCAGATGATTGACACATCAGATCACCGCGCACGTCTTGTTCAAAGGAGCCAGTTGCGTTTTTTTTTTTTTTTTTTTTTTTTTTTTTTTTTTTTTTTTTTTTTTTTTTTTTTTTTTACCTTGTCTGCACACATATTATTGAATTATACCATGACGGTAGAAACCAAAAGTGTATATATGTGCATTATTACTATATGTAATATATACATATATATACGCACACATATGCGTACACATACATAAATATACACATACAAACCCAGTGTTTTTTTTTTTTTTTTTTTTTTTTTTTTTTTTTTTGGGGGGGGAGGGGGTGGGGGGGGGGGGGGTGACGACATCCGCTGCCAATCCAGGAAGCAGGAACACACGGAGACACACGTCAAGCACTGGAAATCTGCAACAAAAAAACCACAAACAAAGCACGAAACCGGCACGGAGCCAACCAAAACACGAACAGCAATCGACCTAAATCTTGAGATCTGATCGCAGTCTGAGCTAAGCTATCGCTACCGCTACCTAAACCCAAAAACTAGAGAGCCAGCATGCAGGTGAACAAGCCAGTGTGTATGTCTATGTGTGTGTGTGTGTATGTATATGATCATGCGTGTGTGTGTGTGTGTGTGTGTGTGTGTGTGTGTGTGTGTGTGTGTGTGTGTGTGTGTGTGCATGTGACTAAATGACTATATGTGTGTATGTGTGTGTGTGTGTGTGTGTGAAATAAACCAAACAAAGCTCCACCTGAAGTGTATCTATAGTGGGGGAGGGGGGGGAGCGACCCCGCCACCCGCGAGACCAGAGGCCGACAAGGAAGAGCCCGGAACCCAGGCCACCGGCAAACCCCACAGAGGGGAGAAGTAGGAGGGAGGCAACCCACCGCCTGCGAGGCCCCCCCCCCGCCCGGCGGCGGCCGAGGGGGCCCGCGGGCGGGGCCCCCACGGCGCGGAAAGAAGCAGCCAGGGATCCCGCGGCGGCGGACCGCGACCCAGGCAATCCCCGGCCACCCGGTCCGGGCCGGTTAGCGGCCAGGAGGCCCTCACCCTTCAGGCCAACGACCCCCACCCGGCAGGGGGCCAGCCTGCCCGGAGAGACAGAGCCGCCCCGGCCGCCGACGCGGGCAGGCGCACCCGTCCCCCACGAAAGTGGCCCTCCAAGACCAGAGGGGCGCCCCGCCGTAGAGGCAGCGGGGGGGACCGGAGACGGGCCCGGAGAGAGGGAACCCCCCAACAAGGCGACACCCGTGCAGGCCCGGCAACGGAGGGCCCCAGACCCAGGCATCCCATTCATTCATCCATTCACCTATCCGATACCTATACTAATAATAATATAATATACTATACATAATAATAATAATAATAATACTAATAATAATAATAATAATAATAATAACCATCTTTGTATAATATAATATTGATAAATTATTAAGTTTTTGATGTCCTGCCAATGGAGGCTCAAATCCTCCATGGCAGGACCCTTCCATACCGCATTCTCACCGACACAGACATACAATCACGCACCGTTTTTCACGCAGTTGCGTTTTTAAATCAGTGACTCCCGACTGCTACGTCCCTCCTGTACAGTAGTTGGCGCTATGTAGCACAAATAGTTGTAATCCACCTTATTAGGAGAAGAAGAAGAATCGCCACAGAAAAGGAAGATTTGAATTAGTGTCAGACGTTATCTTTGCTGGAGTGCCTGGAGCCAGATTTGAACTTAAAAACGGCTAAGAAATCGACAAAATAAAAAGAGGAAGAGGAGGAGAAGGATACATATCCTTGATGGACAGTGAAGTCCTCAGTCACTTTTTAAAATCACTTTTGTGTTCAGATAGGAGGTCGTTTTTCTACAAGCCACGGGTATCAAGCTAATAGTGAGTGAGTAACTGTGAGAGTGAGTACCTGTGTGGGATTAACTGTGTGAGGGAGTAACTGTGTGTGTGTGCGTGCGTGCGTGCGTGCGTGCGAATGTGTGAGTGTGCATGAGTGCAACATCTTATTCAATCATATTTGTTATTTACTGTCTAATTATGTCGAATTATTTACTGTCTAATTATGTCTTGCCGCTTTTAATGTCAATGTAAAGCACTTTGAATTACCTTGTGTTGAATTGTGCTATACAAATAAATTTGCCTTGCCTTGCCTTGCCTTGAGTGTGCGTAGATGAAAAGTGTAGGTGTGTGTGTGCATTTACCATTTCTGTTATAAAATTGTTGCAAAGTTGTTGTTTTTTTGTTTTTTTTACATTTTGTACAGTGTGAATAAACTTAAATTTATAAATACACAAATCTCATCTCCTGTGCTTAATATGTACATTTAATATGTACATAATATGTAATTATGTATTAATATATACATACAATAATACACATACATACAATAAGATACATTGTTATATACATAATATGTATATAATATGTACTTAATATATACATCCATTTAGAGACTCCAATTGCAATTGATTGTTCGAGAAACTAATTCATCGTCATAGTCTGTGGACGCCCTGAAATAGCCCTGGCCCCCTCTGGCCTCCCCAAGGTTAAAAGTCTAGCTCCGCCCAAGCAAAAGACTCCGGCTTCCTCCTACAGTCCAAAAACATGCATACTAGGTTATTTGAAGATTCGAGTATGCAAGGTTGTTTGTCTTTATAGGTAGCCTTGCGATAGATGGATGGATGCTAGCTCAAAAGAGAGGGGCCCCGGCTGCCAGGACTAACAGCAATATGACATGTAATATATTTATCAAATGCCCTTTGAAAAAGGAAAAGTGTCAGTGTTGTATGTCTGAGTACAGCGGGCAGGAAAAGTGGGGGCTCTAATGGAACAATGGTGACAAACTGTGATCTGGGAATAATTCGCCATCTGTGGATCTCAGAAGTCGGGAGGGTGCTGTATGCAGATGACATGGATTTAAGCTGCCACGTACTGTATTTGTTAGTTTTTTTCCTCCACTGCCATAAAACTGATATCAGACATCGCCAGATGACTTTCACAAGGCTAGGGTTTTTTAATAACAGCGTGAGCGACACTTGGAAAAATCAATCCGCAGACCAGACAGTGAACTGGTGAACTGGTAGAAACAGAAAGCTGTCATTGAGAAGCAAAAATACACTGGCACAAAGATTAGGAACACAATCAAACACGGACTGTATCGACATGAAACATGACTGGCAGAACTCAGGTGTCAAGAAATCAGGCATGAAGCGATTACAAAAAGCTGATTGGTTTTCTAAGTATGGTCACTGTGTTGGGCTTTGTTTCATGTTCACACTCACTTTTCCTCTCACATTTCAAAGCCTTTTCAGGGTGACTGAGAGCAGTTTTTAGTTTTATTAAAATTCAGCAACACGTGATTTGCAGTTTGGCAACGTAGTCAAATGAAAGCATGTTATTACTTTATGCGCGCTGGCTTTAGCTGAGCTCAGTATGATAGTCTCACAGCTCTCTCGCTCCTCTTTGGGGACTACTTCCTGTGTATTTGTGCACTTGTGTATTTCTGTGCTCATTAACTCAGGTTCAGCTCAAGGTGTCACAGCTCTGCCTGCCCAGCTTTAACTCTGCGCTGTGTACCATGAGTCTGGAGTAGAGTACCGCCAGTGTCGCTAGGGAAAGCAATTACTGCGTGGAATGACCAAAGCAGACAAAATGACAGGAATGAGAGAAGTCGCAGAAGGAAGATGGTGGTTTTCTTGGAAGTAAACAGTGAATTCACAAATTGATAGTGTGAATGAGGTCAAATTCGTATTCTACCTGTATAGGTTATTTTGAGTAAAATGAACAGCTACCACTCTCCGGGTGATGACACGTTTGGGTAAATGTTGAACACAGTCTGTCACTGAGTCACTTTCATTAGTGCCTTCAGACTAGTCTATGTAGACAAATATACAGCAGCCTCATTTTTTCACAAGAAACAATGCTTTCACACACTCCTTAATTAATTTCGATCGCACCAGGGATGACATCATTACATGCCAAATTTATTACATTACCTTAATACCAAAATTAATTTTTGTGATGGACTGAATGCCTTTCAACCTTTTTCTCCAAATAAATAAAAATAAAATGCCTCAAGCCACGTCTACTTTGATTTTCTGCTCTGTTACATTAATCATCCTACTACTTTGCATCATGATGCATGTATCTACTACTACTACTACTACTACTGTCGTTTAGTAGGTGCTTTTATCCAAACCGACTTACATCTGAGAGAACACAAGCAAGACATCACATAGGAGGGTCCAGCATGGATCAGTGCTGGTCAGACTGCTGAGAGTCCAGTTGGACTCAGCTGAGGGCTGCAAAGAGCTGGACACATTTTCTAACTAATTCTGATGAGCAGAGACGTTTACAGAACCTGCAGATCGGATAGAGTTTGGTGGGTCGTTCCACCATCGGCGAACAATGGAGGAGAAGAGTCTAGCTACTGATTTCATGCCACGCGGTTGTGGAAGCACCAGACGTCTTTCATTGGCTGAGCGGAGCTGTGGAGAGGGAGAGTAACTCTGGATGAAGGAGTGAAGGTTGAGGGAAAATATCTCTGGATGAAGAAGTGAAGGTAGAGGGAGTGTAGCTCTGAATCAAGTAGTGAAGGTATTGAGGAGCCGTTTGGGTAATTGTTTGGTAGCCAGAAGCAGAGCTTTGAACTTGATGCTGCAACTGGAAGCCAGTGCAGGGAGATCAGCAGCGGAGAGACATGAGCTCTCTTGGGTTGATTGAAGACCAGACCTGCTGCTGCATTCTGGATCATCTGCAGAGGTTTAACTGAGCACGCAGGGAGGCCGACCAACAAGGAATTACAGTACTCAATGTGTGACATGACCAGAGCCTGAAGAGCCCGGGAAGCCGAGGCAACATGGCCCTTAAAGGTCAACTGGCTGTCTAAAATGACACCAAGATTCCCAGCAGAAGACTTGGGCACAGGTGTGGTGGAGTCCAGCTGCTTATCTGAGAAGGTCAGGAATGACTGGCTGGACACACAATAAGCTCAGTCCTGGACAAACTTAGCTCAAGGTGACGGCCCTTCATCCAAGCAGAGATATTAGAAAGTGTCGCCACGTGCAAGGAAAGGAAGAGCTGGGTGTCATCGGCATAGCAGCGGTAGGAGAATCCATGAGAGGTGATGATTTCACCTAGTGAAGTGGTGTACAGTGAAAATAGAAGAAGAGGGCCAAGTATCGATCCCTGTGGTACCCCTTTTGCCATGATACTCTGAAGGATCTTCCTGTGAGGTAAGACATGAACCACAAGAGGACAGATCCATAAATGCAAAGCTTTGAGAATGTAGAGAGGACGATGTGGTGGTTCACCGTGTCAAAGGCAGCAGACAGGTCAAGCAGCATGAGGACTGAGGACAGACCAGCAGATCTGGCAGCCCACGTTGACTCAGTAACTGAAGACCAGTTTCAGTCGAGTGGCCCTGCCTAAAGCCAGAGTGATATGGATTGTACAGGCAGTTGTCGGGAAGGAACTGTGAGACATGACTGAAGACGGCTCATTCTAAATGTTTAGATATGTTGTTCAACTCGGGTAGCTTGGCTGTCCAGTTATCGAAGGCTTATTAATAATTTTATTAATAATTATTAATAATTAATAAAGTCGACTATCTATCAAATTGAATGACCAATATGATAAATAAAATCCTCGGGGCACCACTCCGGGGGCCTTAAATCCGGAGAAATTGGATAACTAAACAGCAGAAAATCAGTCTCATATGATTTTTGAATTATCCTGCAGAACAGCAAATCTTACAGAATAACAATGAAGGCGTGATATCCGAACACTAGGCTCTGCTTAAACAAATCAATTTGTGACCAAATCTTGCATGAAATAACAACAACCACTCGTAAAAAAAATCAATCAGGATTTATTTACATACAGGTGTCAAAAGATGATAAACGCAACACCCCAAATAAACCTGATGGCAGAAATGGCTTAAGTATTATAAAACAATTAATTAACTAGGAAAACAACAATCAATAAAAAAAACATATGACATGAAAGTTAAATGCATGGAATGGAAAAAAGAATCAAAGCAATAACAAGATGATAAAGAACATCTACGGTTTAAAACATTGTGGCTGCACAAAGATGGCGGGGCTTCTGTGGTATTTAAAGATGGACGCGCCCTCGCCACGTGCAATCGGACCGGATGGCAAACGCAGCATTTAAAACGTGCCTACGGCAGAAAACAACGACTACCAAATAATCAAACACAATAATGATAGCAATGATAGTGATGTATGCAGTAATCTCAGTTCGGAACACAGATTTAGCTCTGTAACACTCCCAGTTAAACTCATACACCCAGGTCTCAAAACCTCACGCCTCCTCGGGTCTCCGGGTGTTACTTCCGGTGTTTTAAACGTGACTACTGGCGAAACGGCGCCACCAAATGAACAAAAAACCGTAATATGCACACAGTAATTTCATTAAACATAAATTCAGGTCTACACCAGTGACTGATCGCCCAGACCGCAGCTCACGCGTCCTCGGGAGTCCGGACCTGAGGCTGCAGGCTCCGTCCTGCGGCTCGGTCCTGAAAGGGGTTTCCTGACGGGGATCCTCAGTTTCTGCGGCCGCTCGGTCTCTCTCTCCTTTCCTAACTCCAAAGAAAAAGTGAACAGTGGCTGGAGAAACCTCACACCGGCTCTCTGGTCCTGACTGCGTCCTCAGCACACCGCCTCGCTGCGCACGGGGGTCGGTTCCTCCCTTCAGAACGTCGACTCGTCCCGTGTGGGGTCGCCGGGCTGCGCGAGGGCCTCGCGGTCCAAAGGCTGGAGCTCCGGGCGGGTTTTGTCTCCCGGAGCGGTCTCCTGGATGAAAGACAGGGCTCGGGGAAAAGAGAAAGGAGTTAAGGCAGGGAGACAGCCCAGCGCTCTGGGATCGGGCCTTGCGCCCGGTCAGTGCGAGGGCTCCTTGAAACCCCCCCCCCCCACGGCTCCTAAAAGCTGCTGGACAGCAACGCGCATCCAGGATCCTTGGCTGAAGAGAAGAGAAGAGAGAAAGTCTCGGTGCAGCACGGAGTTTTGTATCTCCGCGCGCTGCGATGACATCATCGATGCCTCGCTCGGGATTTGGTGCGCGTCGCTCTGAGGCGCCGCCCCATCCCGCAAGGCATGCTGGGATTGTTGTTCATGGCACAGTCGCCATTTTATGAGGCACATTAAAGCCAGTTTCAGGCCGGGGGGGGTTGACCAGGGTTTCAACGTTTGAATACGGTATACATTCACAAAATGTTCATAAACCTTTATAACAGTCCACATGATCACTGGGGTGGTCCAACAGATATGAATGGAAGCAGTGAGACCGGCCGGTAGTGTTCAACCTGGGCAGCATTGAGTGTTGGTTTTTTCCGCAGTGGGGTGACCTGGGCGGGCTTTAGGGCAGAGGGAAGACACTAGATTAAGAGAGGAGTTAATAGTGTGGGTTATTGCAAGTGTAACGGTAGGTAAAATGCTCTGCAGGATGTCGGTAGGAACAGAATCAAGAGGACAGGTTTTTAGAGACCGGAAGGAGCAGAGAGAGGCACCAGTAGCCGGTTGGAATGGGCTAAGATGGTCAAGCTCAGACAAATCGGTTACTGATAGTAGCAACCAACCTTTTCAGTAAAGAAGGAAGCAAACTTTCCTGCAAACAACCCAACGGGTGTTTGAGCAGGTGGTGGAGACAGAACGGAGTTAAACGCCATGAACAATTGTCGGGTATTGGGAGCACTCTGTGATGGACTGGAGGGTTTATGTCGAGCTGGCTTGGACATCAGAGCACAGAGTTTATCCAGAGAGGAGGTCATTGAGGAGCAGAGCGTTTCTGTAGCCTCATTAACAGATAGTGTGGAAAAGTCTGAGGGAAGGGAGGTTAGAGCAGAACTCATCTGACAGCTGATATGAGGAAGGGAGATGGAAAATTTCATCAAGTGGTCTGAAACGTGCAGTGGTGTGACACACACGTCAGCTGTAGGGCAGTTTCTGGTCAGCACCAGGTCAAGAATATTACCACCTTTGTGTGTTGGAGGAGTCTGTACCAGTGTAAGATTGAAAGAGCGGATGAGAGCCAGAAACTCATTTGCCAGTTTTTTGCCAATGTGACTGTCCATGTCTCCCAGTACAATCAGGAGGACGGTATATGACCAGAATGTATGCAGTGAAGGGTTTAGAGATCTTTACTGCATGATATTGGAGTGATTAGCAGTCAGCGAATGGTATGAATGAATGTGAAATTCCACTTTTTGGGCACTATAATGCCCGTAACACCTCCTCGTCCAGCAGAGTGAGGTGTTTGAGTGAAATTATCTTACAGGTGCAGTTGTAAGTAAAAATAAACTCTTTCATTTAATTGAGATACTTCCACTCATACTGTAATTTATATCCCCTTTATAAATATGGCAGGTCTTAGTCTACCTTAGTCTACTTAAACAGTTGTAAATCTTTGTCGTTGTTCTCCTTTTAATACAGTCCACTTTTCCCATTTCTTTTCTAGTTGAGTTTCCTGTAGGCGCATTCTGTACATCAACTTTCCCATCACTTAAATTCCTTATTCAATCTGTAACCATTTATCTTGAATATAAGAGGGCGGTTTTCCCCCATTTTTTTACCAGCTATTAACAAGATCTTCACCAAGTATCTGTATATTGTATTGTACTGTTTTTTCCTACCTTCCTTCTTTCCTCCTGCTCTCTCCTTCCTTCTCCCTTCCTTCCTTCCTTCCTTCCTTCCTTCCTTCCTTCCTTCCTTCCTTCCTTCCTTCCTTCCTTCCTTCCTTCCTTCTCCCTTCCTCTTTTCTTCCTTCCTTCTTTTTTCCCTTCCTTCCTTCTTTTTTCCCTTCCTTCCTTCTTTCCTCCCTTCCTTCCTTCCTTCCTTCCTTCCTTCCTTCCTTCCTTCCTTCCTTCCTTCCTTCCTTCCTTCCTTCCTTCCTTCCTTCCTTCCTTCCTTCCTTCCTTCCTTCCTTCCTTCCTTTTTCCCTTCCTTCCTTCTTTCCTCCTGCTCCTTCCTTCCTTCCTTCCTTCCTTCCTTCCTTCCTTCCTCCCTCCCTCCCTCCCTCCCTCCCTCCCTCCCTCCTTCCTTCCTTCCTTCCTTCCTTCCTTCCTTCCTTCCTTCCTTCCTTCCTTCCTTCCTTCCTTCCTTCCTTCCTTCCTTCCCTTCCTTCTTTCCTCCTGCTCTCTCCTTCCTTCCTTCCTTCCTTCCTTCCTTCCTTCCTTCCTTCCTTCCTTCCTTCCTTCCTTCCTTCCTTCCTTCCTTCCTTCCTTCCTCCTGCTCTCTCCTTCCTTCTCCCTTCCTCTTTTCTCCCTTCATTCATTCCTTCCTTCCTTCCTTCCTTCCTTCCTTCCTTCCTTCCTTCCTTCCTTCCTTCCTTCCTTCCTTCCTTCCTTCCTCCTGCTCTCTCCTGCCTTCTCCCTTCCTCTTGTCTCCCTTCCTTCCTTCCTTCCTTCCTTCCTTCCTTCCTTCCTTCCTTCCTTCCTTCCTTCCTTCCTTCCTTCTCCCTTCCTCTTTTCTTCCTTCCTTCCTTCCTTCCTTCCTTCCTTCCTTCCTTCCTTCCTTCCTTCCTTCCTTCCTTCCTTCCTTCCTTCCTTCCTTCCTTCCTTCCTTCCTTCCTTCCTTTTTCCCTTCCTTCCTTCTTTCCTCCTGCTCTCTCATTCCTTCTCCCTTTGTCACTGTTCTCCTTTTAATACAGTCCACCTTTCCCATTTCTTTTCTAGTTGAGTTTCCTGTAGGCACATTCTGTACATCAACTTTCCATCACTTAAATTCCTTATTCAATCTGTAACCATTCATCATGAGTAAAAGAGGCCGGTTTACCCCCAATTTATTTTTTTACCAGCTCTTAACAAGATCTTCACCAAGTATCTGTCTATTGGTTGTGCATTTCCTTCACCCAGGTTACAGAGATACAATACTGTACAAGTCTTAGGTATCTTATATTCAAATATTTTCTGTAATGAATCATGTATCAATATCCAAAACTGTATTATTTTATCACATTTCCAAAACACATGGGCGTGATCTTCCTTCGGTGTGCCACAATCTCTCCAACACGGTACTTTCTTGCTTAGTTGTAGTTTGTTCAAAGCAAATGAGTCTTCCCTGGTGATTAGACCGTTTGACAAAGCTTGAAGCAGACTGTCCACAGTTGGAATGTGAGGTTGTATTTTCTACTTTCTATCTCCATTAGATCATTTTATTTCTGTTGTTGTCTCCGGTAATAAAGTAGTCCAGATCTAAGCCTAGCATGACTTGAGACGGTAATGAGCCTGCGGTCTGATTTTATAAAAAAGGTATTCAACCCTTTGACATGCACTGATACGATATGATATGAAACTCACCTGACACTTTAACATACTTTCATCACAACCCAACAGTGCATAGGAAAATTAATTCCCAGCCCACATTTTAAGACACGGCTGCTAAAGGGCTGATAAAAGGGTGTTGAAAAGTAACACGAAACGTAGTCTAACTGATATTATAGTTTTCAGGAGTTGGGGCATGGCAAAAAAACTTTGAGAACCACTGGTTTACTATTTCACATACTGGATGGCAAACCAGGAATACAAAAGGACAGAAGCTTTTAATTTCATCTTTTTCAGAAGAGAAATCGAGCATTACCGAGCTGTGAGGATTCTAATTAATTTGTCCATGTCTGCACATTCAGTCTGCGCTACAACCTGGCACTTGCTATATGGTCTTATGACAACACCTCCCTTCCTAACACTCCTAAGTCACACTCCCTTTCCACTTATGCACCTATTCTATTTTTAGTATCTCATTAAGATGGATTTAAATAGCTTTGGCACACCGAGTGCATGGGGCAAAGACTCTTACTGTACTGAAAGTGGAATATTGTTTCCCACTACTTAATCACCATAGATGAAAGTCCATTTTTTATTTTACTATTCCCTTAGAAAAAAATTACATCTTGTAGAACAATTCAAAGAACAGAATGGACGATGTCACGCTCGTGCCTCCTTTATCACAGTTTAGTTTCAGTATAGTCCCGTTGGTTATAATTTGGACCAAACATGAAAAATCCAAAGTTTTTTGGGAGGCCATTACTTCCATGCCATTAGTTGAAGGGGAGTACACGGTGCAGTCTCATAAAATAACCTGTGCTGCTCTTTAGGTAATTGTCCTCACTTCACCAGTCACTACAGCAGGGTGTTACTGGATACCTCACCCGAGGACTGTGCAACATGAATTTACATGAAAAGGCAGGCGAGACAGTGGAAAGTGGCCTTTGAAATAGTAAGGGGGGGGGGGGGATATTATAGCAACTGTGAATAAATTCACAAACGTTTTATGGTGGAGCCCCTTTTGGTTTGAACATTTTTGTGCACCCACTTTGGGGACCACTGGAATAGTAGCGAACAGTATTAGGGCCAGGCAGGAGAAAAATAAAAATAATATTTTAGAGGAGGAAGATTTTTTTTTCATTATGCACTTTGAGAAAAAAGTTGAAATGTTAAGAAAAAAGTCGAAATGTTGAGAAAAAGTTGAAATGTCGAGAATAATGTTGAAGTAAAATTTCGAGAAAAAAGTTGAAATGTTGAGATTAATTTTGAAGTACAATTTTGAGAAAAAAGTCAAAATGTTGAGGAAAAAAGTCAAAATGTCGAGAATAAAGTCGAAATGTCGAGATTAATGTTGAAGTAAAAATTCGAGAAAAAAGTCGAAATGTTGAGAAAAAAGTGAAAATATCGAGAAAAAAGTTGAAATGTCGAGATTTATGTTGAAGTACAATTTTGAGAAAAAAGTCAAAATGTTGAGGAAAAAAGTCAAAATGTCGAGAATAAAGTCGAAATGTCGAGATTAATGTTGAAGTAAATATTCAAGAAAAAAGTCGAAATGTTGAGAAAAAAGTTGAAATGTCGAGAATAATGTTGAAGTAAAATTTCGAGAAAAGTCGAAATGTTGAGAAAAAAGGCGAAATTTCTTTATTCACGAAATTTTGACTTTATTCTTGAAATTGTATTTCAACATTATTCTCAACATTTCGACTTTTTTATCGACATTTTGACTTTTCTCTCCAAGTGCACAATAAAAACTATCTTCCCCTCTCTTCCGTAGGAATATACCAAAGTCGAGAAAAAATGCTTTTTTGGGCGAAAGGCTGCAGGGGCTGTAGTTATTTGGTTAACCAGAACTAAAACAGCTGATCAAAAATCTTAAGGACACAAACAATTGCGGCGGTCTGCTCCCATGACGGCTGGGGACGGTCACTGTCCACCAGGCCACAGGTATCAGCTCCAAGTTCAGAGGTTTGATAACCACCAAACGAGTGTCACCTGAACTCCATTAACCCTCCTCTGTCTTGCATCGTTGCTGTTCGTCAGGCTGACGAGTCGGGGTGTTGATCACCCACACAGTGGAACACTTGCGTTTTTAATAAGCAGATTTTGACCTTCTAAGGTTAGCTCAACATACGTCCTTTTGATTGCGCGCTCTTCTCTAGTTCAAGTAACTAATGCATGATGACCATGAGGTCACATGATGTAGAGATTGTTTTAAAGGGTCCTGAGGGGTCAATTAAAATGTCAAACTTTGACAGTAGCACACCAAGACATGGAAAGACAGTTTTATTTGTGTAGCACAAAAACAGTAGGTCAGAAGGTGAACTTTTAAATATAAAAAACTACAGAATAAAATGCAGAAATGTTAAAAGACTAGTGTTTGGATTTGATTCAATACATAAGAAGCAACCAGTGTGGCTGACATTAAAATTACATTTGCTTGTGTTTTACAATTTTAATAGCCAGACTCAGTGCAGCCTCTGCAGAGATCTGCAGCGATGTGAACAATCCCATACGACATGGAACCTGCCAAGACATGCAAGACAACACAATCGCAGTGGAGCTGACAAACAAAGCAATTTGTTGTTTTATCTTGTGTAACATGTCAATTTGAGGGTCTGCTGATTTTTGTTATGATGCCTTTTCTTGCCAGGTTCCACATAAAGCCCTGCTGCCAGACGAGAGAGCACAGCGAGGCCTCGGCTACATCGGAATCGTTGGCAGCTTAAAAACACTTTTGTTTGTATGTTTGTTTGTTTTTTGCCTTAGAAACAGCAGAGCTTTTCAAATCTTTCCTCTGCAGCCCCGTCTTAACGGAGATTACAACATGGTGAAGGTCAGGTAGAAGAGTCTGCTCACACCAGAGGACTGTTCCTGCACAAGGAACAGTTTAACCCTTGTACTGTCTTTGGGTCAAAATGACCTGATTCTCCTGTTCCTTCTTTCCTCCTGCTCTCTCCTTCCTTCCTTCCTTCCTTCCTTCCTTCCTTCCTTCCTTCCTTCCTTCCTTCCTTCCTTCCTTCCTTCCTTCCTTCCTTCCTTCCTTCCTTCTGCTCTCTCCTTCCTTCTCCCTTCCTCTTTTCTCCCTTCCTTCCTTCCTTCCTTCCTTCCTTCCTTCCTTCCTTCCTTCCTTCCTTCCTTCCTTCCTTCCTTCCTTCCTTCCTTCCTTCCTTCCTTCCTTCCTTCCTTCCTTCCTTCCTTCCTTCCTTCCTTCCTTCCTTCTGCTCTCTCCTTCCTTCTCCCTTCCTCTTTTCTCCCTTCCTTCCTTCCTTCCTTCCTTCCTTCCTTCCTTCCTTCCTTCCTTCCTTCCTTCCTTCCTTCCTTCCTTCCTTCCTTCCTTCCTTCCTTCCTTCCTTCCTTCCTTCCTCCTGCTCTCTCCTTCCTTCCTTCCTTCCTTCCTTCTTTCTTTTCTCCTGCTCCTTCTTTCCTTCCTCCCTCCCTTCCTTCCTCCTGCTCTCTCCTTCCTTCTCCCTTCCTTCCTTCCTTCCTTCCTTCCTTCCTTCCTTCCTTCCTTCCTTCCTTCCTTCCTTCCTTCCTTCCTTCCTTCCTTCCTTCCTTCCTTCCTTCCTTCCTTCCTTCTCCCTTCCTGTGCCCGAGGAAAGCACAAGGGTTAATAAAGATACTTGTAACACGTCACCTGACCAAACTCACGGTTGACAGACAGGCCGAGGTTCCTTTTAGAACGAAAGATTGATGTTTCATCCAGAGAACTGGGTTTTTAGCTCCAGACAATTAAAATTGATTTGTCGTTGGATTCCTATCTTATATTAATATATCAATATCCAGGTTAATATCTTTGTACTGGAAGGAAATGGATGTACCATCAAGTCATACAGTATGTGGGTTAGGAGACGGCATCATGTATCGTACTAGAACGGCTCACTTATATTGTCGGATGACATTTTGAGGAAATATGGTCACCGTTAACTGAGTTTCTGAGACATTGTGAAGGAAATTAATTGAAAAAATGATGCTGAGGGTTTTTTTTCTTTGTTTTCTATTCTTTTATTCATGTACTATGTCAAATGTATCACTATCACTTGTTTTGTATTACAAAAAAAAAGAAGAAAAAAAAGAACCCTCTCTGTCAAACGTTTTATTGTATAAAAAAGCAGAATTCATCTGATCACAGCCTGTTCATGCAGACGCAGATGAACAACAACATACAACATTGTCCACTGGGCAATTACTTTACAAAAATGATGCAGTGAAGAAGATTTATTCAAAGCCTTCAAACCAGTTGCCAATCTTTGCAGGAGTGGACTTCTTAATAAATGTAGGATAGGAAATATTCAGAGGAATATATAAAATTGGAGCTGCATTTCTGAGCATGTTAAACAGTAATGCACACAGAACCAGGATGGAGATGAAGAAGTGCAGCTTGTTTGGGAGGGTTTCCAGGGGAGAGCCGCTTCGGTCTCAAAACAACATGAAAGCTTGAATCAAGTTGGCAAAACTGCATATGAACAATCCTTTTTAGTCTGAACTGCTCGTAGGATGATTATTCCCGAAGTCACGTGAAGTTATTTGGCCTTAATCCCAACACATCCCGGTGTTTGACAAAACTCAAACACAGAATCTCAGCATTCTTACTGTTAAGCATGTTAAGTTGCTTTCGTCGATGAAAATTATGACCTAATATCGTCATCAACGAACATGATGCCATCTTTAAGCATGTACCTATGGACATGTGTGTGTATGTATGTATGTATGTATATATATATACACACAGTATGCGTGTGTATGTATGTATATGTGTATGTGTATGTATGTACTTATATATAAACTGTATGGAATGATATTTAGTAATGACATGTGGAATATTACTATATGTTTGTGTAGTTATTTTGTTTATACTCGGGCAACTTCTCATATGGATTTATTTATGTATTTTGTTTCATTCTCTAAATCCTAAATGCACTAGTTTATAAAAGCTAAAACTTTTTTCCCTTTTTTTCTTGTGAAAAGGGTAGGCGTCATAAGCTTAGGTTTCAGTCTACACCTTTTGGTCCTTGGTTTTTAGTTAAAATTGTATAAAAATATAAATACCAAAAAAAAAAAAAGGAAATATTTTTTGTTTTTATTACACTGACGATTTACTACGGAAGAGTATTAGGGCCACTTAAAAAAAAATAAAAAGAATTCTGAGAAAAAAGTCAGAATTCTGACTTTTTTCTCAGAATTCTTTTTATTTTTTTTAAGTGGCCCTAATACTCTTCCGTAATTTACACCTGCACTTTGGGTTATTTTTGTTGTGGAAATTTAAAGGGCCAAAAAACTAAACTAAAAACTAAACTAAAACTAAAGTGCTTTACATAATAAAAACCATGTTCTGTCTCTGAGCTCCTGGGGCACGTGGGGACATGCACTGTGAGCTGTACGGCCTTATATAGACAGGTGTGTGCCTTTCCTAATCAAGTCCAATCAGTTTAATTAAACACATCTGTGAAGGAGCAGAAACGTGTCAAGGATCAGAAGAAATGGACAGCAGTGAGTTGAATATGAGTCACACTAAAGGGTCTGAATAATTCTGACCATATTTCAGTTCTTCTTTTTTAATAAATTTGCAAAAATTTCTACATTTCTGTTTTTTTTTCTGTCAAGATGTGCTGCTGTGTGTAGATTAATGAGAAATAAAATTAACTTTTTTGATTTTAGCAACTGGCTGCAATGAAACAAAGAAGTAAACATTTAAAGGAGTCTCAATACTTTCTGCACAACCATACAGTCCAGAACCCCCACCAAACCCTGGACCAATTTCAGCTCAATGGACATTAAAAAACAAACAATCTTAACCCTTGTGCTGTCTTTGGGTCAAAATGACCCAATTCTTCTATCCTTCCTTCTTCCTTTCCTCTTTTCCTCCTTTTTTACCCTCCTTTACTCCTTTTTCTTCCTACCTCCCTTTGGTCATCCGTTCCTTTATTACCTTCTTTAATTTTCCTTCCTTCTTTCCTTATTTTATCCATTCCTTCCGTCTTCCCTCCCTTCATTCCTTTCTTTCTCCCCTCCTTCCATCTTTTCTCCCTTCCTTACCCCCTTTCCTACTTCCTCCCTTCTTTTCTCCTTCCTTCCATCCTTCCTTCCTTCCTTCCTTCCTTCCTTCCTTCCTTCCTTCCTTCCTTCCTTCCTCCTTTCTTCCTTACTTCCTTCTTTCCTCCGTTCCATTTTTTCTCCCTTCCTTACTCCCTTTCCTACTTAATTCCTTCCTTCCTTCCTTCTTTCCTCCCTTCCTTCCTTCCTTCCTTCCTTCCTTCCTTCCTTCCTTCCTTCCTTCCTTCCTTCCTTCCTTCCTTCCTTCCTTCCTTTCTCCCCCTTCCTTCCTTCCTTCCATCTTTTCTCCCTTCCTTACTTAATTCCTTCCTTCCTTCCTTCCTTCCTTCCTTCCTTCCTTCCTTCCTTCCTTCCTTCCTTCCTTCCTTATTTCATTCCTTTCTCCTTTCTTCCTTACTTCCTTCTTTCCTCCGTTCCATTTTTTCTCCCTTCCTTACTCCCTTTCCTACTTAAGTCCTTCCTTCCTTCCTTCCTTCCTTCCTTCCTTCCTTCCTTCCTTCCTTCCTTCCTTCCTTCCTTCCTTCCTTCCTTCCTTCCTTCCTTCCTTCCTTCCTTCCTTCCTCCCCCTTCCTTCCTTCCTTCCATCTTTTCTCCCTTCCTTACTTAATTCCTTCCTTCCTTCCTTCCTTCCTTCCTTCCTTCCTTCCTTCCTTCCTTCCTTCCTTCCTTCCTTCCTTCCTTCCTTATTTCATTCCTTTCTCCTTTCTTCCTTACTTCCTTCTTTCCTCCGTTCCATTTTTTCTCCCTTCCTTACTCCCTTTCATACTTAAGTCCTTCCTTCCTTCCTTCCTTCCTTCCTTCCTTCCTTCCTTCCTTCCTTCCTTCCTTCCTTCCTTCCTTCCTTCCTTCCTTCCTTCCTTCCTTCCTTCCTTCCTTCCTTCCTTCCTTCCTTCATTCCTTCTTTTCTCCCTTCACCCTCCCTTGACCCAAAGACAGCACAGGGGTTAAACATTTGACCCACTAAACACAAATACAACTCATGCAAATGTTCTTTTGTATTTAAATGTTGATGATTGTTTTTCAAAGTTGTCTCCAAAGTTTACAGAGCTCTCTGAAAATTAGAAGAAATCATAAATATTCAGTGCCATCGTGTCTGAGCGCATGCAAAACAAAAGCTATTTGTCTCCGCAGCAGGATCCCATCCTCCCCCACCAAAATATCCTCATGAATTCAGCGTTTAGTCAGACAATAGCGGCTAGCGGGGCGTCCCGCTGTGCGTTGTGATCGGCCGCTGATGGCAGCGTTGTGACAGCTTGTCATTTTTTCATCCTCCCTGAATGTGGTCCCTCCGACCGATATGTGGGACGGGTTTTACTGGCTCAGCTGGGCTTTTGTCTCACAAACTGGTAAAGAGGAGCCGTGACCCTTGCTCTGTCAATCATTTGACGGCAATAAAATGTCACTCAAATTCATGTAATTGAAAAAAAAAAAAAGCGATTTATGGTTTCCATGATATTCAGAGCCGTGCGATGGACTGGCGGCCTGGTGAAACCCGTTTGCCTGAACCGAGCTTCAGGAAAATATTCAGAGTTGCAAAAAAGGAAAGATGATTTCACCTAAAGGAAGGAGTTTATCCTCGCATTCACAATTCAAGGCAAGGCAAGTTTATTTGTATAGGACAATTCAATACAAGGTCATTCAAAGTGCCTTACATCAACATTAAATCAGCACTATGTAACTTTTCCACCTTAAAGGAGCTTGAGGCCGGATTGAGGCAGGATTTATGAAAAAGATTCGTATAGGTTTTAAGTTTTCTAGTAATAATGTCAGATGAAGCGTTCCAAACCAAAAAGAATGAGCCCTCTAGTGTATCTCTCTGTTTCCTTGAACAGGCTGTGTGCTGCAAAATGTGCTGCAATTCTGGGCCCAAATTTCCCGCGCTGTCCTGTGGATGTGACGTCACATGACGCTGCATGTGCGTTCTCCCCGTTCTCCCGTGCCGGCTTCACTGTTGGCTGCAGTACCCCCAACGGCCGTCGTGGTGAAGGGTGGCGCTAGAGAGTCTAATTTCTTAAAAGGAGCCTCAAGCTCCTTTAATATCATATTTCCAGAGTCATTGTGATGGTACATCAACTTCCAACAGGTTTAATGATATCAGGGTTTGACATTCCCCCCAGCCTTTGAGTTTCTGTTTTGCCCCGCCTGTGTCCCATCTGCCCTGATTGTCTGCACCTGTGTATCGTCGTGTCTCGTTATCCCCTGTGTATATCTGGTCTTGTCATTCCCTTGTTCCCTGTCGGTCCGTACTGTTTTGTCCTCCATGTTTCCTGCCACGTTTTTTCCTGCTAAAGTTTTTGATCCCTGTTTAGTTTCTTTTGATCCTGCCAAGCAGCGCTTTGTTTTTGGTTTTCTGGAATAAATCCTGGTTTTTGCAACTCCTGCTCTCCTGCGTTTGGGTCCACACCATACACCAGACGTGACAAATGACACCTCTGTCATGATCTGAGGGGTCTGTATCGCCTTCACTGGCACTATGTAACTTTGAGGAGCATGGTTGGAACCCTGCCACACTAAAAAACTACACATTTTTACGGCTTTGACTGCTTTACGGCATACGTCACTCCCCCCTCCTTCCCGATTTGTAGTCGAGACGAAAGCTGGGCGGGGCGTGGAGCGCAGAGCTCAGCAGAAGCTGGTATCATGGCCGAATCAGCGAAAAAAACGAAGAAAAATAAAAGTTTTATCGGAGGATGCGGGAAAAAAAAGAGAGCAGGAGAGTAACAAGCTAAATGCCCGGACAAAAAAAAATAAAAAATGCCCGGACAAGAATAAACATTGGCCCGGCGTTCACTTGCTGGCGTGAGATGAAAGACGAGGAGGGATGTCCGACAAGAGAGACAGAATTGTTATGATACAAATGTAAATGTAGAGTTCTATGTTCAATAAGAATCAAAATTAGAATGTTTTCACATACAGGGGATTCGTCTTGGGTTCTAGTAGTTTTCCTGAGAACTGTAAAAATTGTGCAGGGCTGATCTGCAAAATATAAGGAATGGGCATTCAGTTATTCACAGGTTATAAAGTATTTTTTTTATTTTGTCAGTAAGTATGTTGGACTACTAATTTATGACGAAGTCCCTCTAAAAAACGTGACAGGAGAAAGGTGCAGTAGAAACGCTGAAACAGGACAGGGGGGCGGGGGAGACTTCACTAATAAAACCAATTTGAACTTAGGGATTTTCAACATCGTCATATTATATTGTTTAGCCAAAAATAAATACATTACCTCTTCACTATCCATCCTGCAAACAACCGCTGAAAATAGAAAAGTAGTTTTGAAAGTCCATCCAGTCTTATTTCATTCACTATCAAAACAAATGCAGCGACGGGGACAGGAGTTTTCCGGCAGTACACGCTGGTGCTCATGGGAAATGTAGTTCTTTCTGGTAAAGCACTACCGCTTTTGTCCAAAGGAGCCGCCAAACTCAACAAAAGCTGAACGTTACATTGTGCTGCTTTAAAAGCGGAAAGACACAATTAAACAGTAAATAACAAATAAAATGAAATAAAATAAGAAAAGAGGTAAAATAATAAAAAGCACAAGTTGTTAAACAGTAAGGGCAGTAGATCCAGCAGGTACATCTCATTCTTACAATGGCAGGAATTTTTTTTACAAAAGTAATCTGTAACAATTCGTACGATGAATTAAACCAATTTGACAATTCTATGTCACAATGCCTGCATTAAGGGCTTATCCATAACTTAGCGCGGTTTTCAAAGATCATAAGTATTTAATTTAAGAGTACGCTTAAATAACAAATAAAGTGAAATAAAATGACAAGAAAAGAGGTAAAATAATAAACAATAAGCACTTGCTGGTGTTCACACGACGTCAGCGAAGGACTGTTAGCTGCTTCTTGCTCTTATTAATATAGCGAGAAGATTTTAGGGACTCTGAGCTTTCTCTTTCAGATC
The DNA here is from genome assembly GCF_033807715.1 of Cololabis saira. Lineage (NCBI taxonomy): Eukaryota > Metazoa > Chordata > Actinopteri > Beloniformes > Belonidae > Cololabis > Cololabis saira. The sequence continues at coordinate 40,347,929 of NC_084599.1, forward strand.
TCCCTGGGTCCCCTTCAGGCAAAACACTAAAAGTGTACAAAGACACAGCCGGCATGTGATCACAGCTTTTTTTTTATATTTAATTAAGCAGATTTAGCAGTTTTTTATTTGTTCTTGTATTGTTTTTATTGATATAGATGAGAAGCGAGTGACTGCGGTGGCAGATGTCTGCACCACTTTTCCCAACAGGCCGACAGTGTTTTTCTGTGTTCAACAATGAAACATGCAAAAGGTTGACAGAATGTTGGTTTATGTGGGTATTAAAGTACACTCTCATGTGAAAGAACTGAGCTCGTGCCCTGAAGTTTATTTCCTCCCGTTACATCTTCATCTCCGCTCTTTGAACTCTGGGCCCGGGCAGCTTTCTGCGCCAGTTTGCCCTGGTGGTTTTTTGCAACCATGGCAACAGGACCGGTAGGTGAAAGGAAACCGTTAGAAGTGTAGCTGTTAAGCTGTTTGTAATAAATCCCCTTGACGATTCAATGCAAGGCTGATTAAAATGAATTGATCCGATAGCTTTGCACTTGGAGAAGTGGTTGCTTTCTCTCAGAGTGTGAAGGTGAGGAGGGGGGGGTCTCTCTACATGCCGTTGCCAGTACTGGAGATGAGGGGGGATGAGGGGGGATGGCATCCCCCCCTGAAATAAAAACTGTCAAAATCATCCCCCCTGTAAAACTGCCATCCCTCCTTTCCATCCCTTATGTCATTTCATCAATGAATGTGGTTTTACTGCTATTTCAACATTTAGAGTCATCACCAGAAAAATAACACCAGAAAAATAACTTATCTGACAATTTTCACCTGTTTCAAGTAAATTTTCACTTGAAAAAAGTAGAAAAATCTGCCAGTGGGACAAGATTTATCTTTTCATTACAAGCAAAAAAATCTTGTTCTGGCAGATTTTTCTACTTATTTTAAGTGAAAATCTACTTGAAACAGGTGAAAATTGTTGTTTTTTCCAGTGATGAGTCTTGTTTTAAGTGTAATGAGATTTTTTTTACTAAAATGAGACATTTTTACGGAGCCCCTCTGGTGACATTTGAAAAACATCAAATAGGAAGAAAAAAAGGAAAAAAAAAAAGGAAAAAAGGAAAAAAAAAAGGAAAAAAAAGGGAAAAAAGGAAAAAAAGAAGAAAAAAAGGAAAAAAATTGAGAAAAAAAAAAAAAAAAATCAGATAATGCGTGGCCACGCATTAATAACTCGTGGCCACAAGTTAATATCTCATGGCCACGAGATAATTAATGCGTGGCCACGCATTATTTAATTTTTTTCAAATGTCACATGTTATTACTACACTCGCCATGACAATACTCTATAATATAAATAGACTATAATTACCGTTATTAATGATGAATAACCATCCCACCAAGGAAGTTGCATCCACGAAGTCCAGACAGTAGGTTATAAAAATATATTTAAAAAATGTGTGGGCACGACATACATAATGCGTGGCCATGCATTGATTATCTCGTGGCCACGAGATATTAACTCGTGGTCCACGAGTTATTAATGCGTGGCCACGCATTATTTAATTTTTTTCAAATGTCACCAGAGGGGCTCCGTACATTTTAACTAAAAATAAGACAAATATTCTTGTTAATATTTAGAGTTTTTGCAGTGATCCATGTTACTTATCCTGTGAAGGACAGAGTCATATTGATAAGTTCAGAAAAGTGTTTTTTATTGTTGTGTTTTGATGTATTTGATGTAAGCCCAGTGGATATTTAAAGCTTACAGAAGGCTGCATTTAACTGCTGCTATGTCATTCCTGCAGTGTTTCTGCAGGTGTTTTGGTCACTGCTATTATTTGTAATATATTATATTATTTGTAATCAGCACAAATTATCTGTCCCCATATGATACAATCCACCATCCCCCCTGATTTTACAACTCGAGTACTGGCCGTTGCTGAATGTGTCAGTATCTGAGAGTCAGCATCAGTCCTCGCTAGCAGAGGGAAATAATTGGCCGTGCCATGCTAAGGAATACTGTATATGTCAGTCTTTTCTGTGACATGTGTGTCTTTCACAAAAGGTTCTGTTTAGATGCAGCTGCACATGCAATAAATGGCCTTTAATGAAAATCCAATTATCCACTTTTTTGATGGTAACTCACAAACTACATGTATTTCTTCTGATTAATTAATACACATGCGTTTTGTGTTAATACTTTCGTCGAAAAACTGTGACAAAGTAATTGGTACGATATCAAAGGACGACGCCAGAGGCGATGGAATATGACAGGATGCAGTATTTTGATCACTCCGCAGAGCTTTTCACTCGTCTCCTCTGAAGTTATTTCATGGTGTTTTACACTTAAGGGGGGAAACAAAGGGTGAAAGCAAATGGCTTTTTTCTCTCTGCGTAGTGGAACAGAAAATGTAAGCATTTTTTTGCATGCGTGCGAGCGAATATGCATCTAGCTTTTGAAGAGACAAGACAGATGAGTCTTGGAGCGCACATTATACTTCAAAGATGTGACTTTTTTCTTTCACTTCTTAAATCCACGTGAAATGGGAATTTGAACAATCTTTGCTCTTCTTTCCTGTGCAAATTGTCAGGGGTGTACCATTTTTAATATCAAGCCCACACATTAATAATACAAATTACAAGAACCAGAGCTATTGAAGCATAATGAAGATATGGGCTTATGGGTTTTGCTGGGAGCAGAATTTATTACTTTTTTTTTTATCCACTATATCACGTTCCCATCTCTCCTCCATGACACTTTGTCACCTAAAAGTGCCCAGTGGCTTTTCCACTGCTTGTCATACTGTCACATATGGAAAGTACCTACAGCGGCAGCGGGACAGGAAGACACTAATAAGGTGACAAAATACAGAGCCAAGCATTTTCTAGGGGGGAAATGCTGCCACAATGATTTCATATGGAAAGGAAAATGAATGTGCAGCACGACTCTGAACCTGAATCTTATCTGTCCTCTGCTGATTTTTTTCAATTGTTAATGCCACCAAAAATGTTGGATTTTTCCCGGCTTTATGGACCGAAGGAAGAAAGCAGCTAATGCATATTGATTTGAGGAAATATGATGGCGAGTTTCTGTTTTATTGTGTTAAGTGAGAGAATTAGAATGCAAATAGATAAATAAATAAAAATAAGTAGTGAAAGCTCATACATACTACAGTAGCCTATCTGTAAACAAATTTACATACTGAGTGAAAATTACATTCATATGTTTCAAATAAACATCCAAACCGATGACTTACAGCGGAGGTGACAGATTTAAAGTCAAATTTATCTTAGCAACATGATAAATGGCTTTTAACTGCTGCCGGGTGGTGGAAAAAACAGTTCATTAGGAATCCCGGAGGGAGTCGTCGTTGGAAAAACACGTTCGCTGAAATTAAACAGATGCTTGACGGCTGACGGATACGAGGATCAGGGTCCCGCTTTAGAAAGGGGATTTTTGTGCAAACTCAGCATTTTCCATTTCAAATAGTCGGGGCGAGACGGTTAACTCAAGCCTTTTTTATTCTTCAGAAACTGAAGTTACTTCTACTTAGACATCTGTTGCCATGGTAACGCAGTTTGTGACCATAACCTGCTTTACAACAGACGTTCCACAAACACGGTGTTCCTCGTGGTCGAGCTGAAATGGGTTGATTTTTCGTTAAGCATTAAATGCTATGAGCCGCAGTTTGGAGACGTTGGAACAAATAAAGTGTCCGTTTATTGATAAACAGGTTGCGCCGGTTCAGACGGAGCTGCTTTGAATTGATTGTCCGATTTTGTTGGAGCGTCACAATTTTCTGCTCACTTACATCGCCTTCATGTGCCGTGGTCTTGTCCACTATCTCCTCCACTTCTGCTGCCCTGTTATTTTTCCACAGATTAATGTGTTCACATTAATTAATACAGAAGTATGAATGAATGAATGAATGAGTATTAGGGCAAAGCAGGAGAAAAAATATTTCAGAAGGGAAGATTTTTTTTATTGTGCACTTCGAGAAAAAAATTCGAAACGTTGAGGAAAAAGTCCAAATGTCGAGATTATGTCACGGCTCAGACAGGACAGAGAACCCAAATGCACAACACCAGGCAGAATCAGAGTCCAAGAGGCTTTAATCTTGTCAAAGGCAGGTAGGGGTCAAACCGGGCAGACAAGCAGATTAGGCAAACAAAAACCAAAGGGGCAGGCAAAAATCCATAAACCGGAATCAGGCAGGGTCGCAGACAGGCAGGCAGAAACAGAACAGGATAAGGCTGGAAAAGCGAGGCATAAACACTCGACAATCTGGCAAACTAGAAGGTGGAACTGGGCCGGTATATGAGGGGAACTGCTGATGAGGGAAACCAGGTGTGGAGCTGGGTGGGGAAGCACAGGTGAAGGGAATGAGTGGATTTCTGGCTGATTAGGGTGGCAGGATCTGGAAAGACAGGGGAGTGAGTTAAACAGTAAAAAAAACCTATCCCACACTGTGAAACTGTGACAGATTAATGTTGAAATACAATTTCGAGAAAAAAGCCAAAACTTTGTGAATAAAGTCGAAATTTCGCCTTTTTTCTCAACATTTCGACTTTCTTTTGTCAACATTTGTCTGAGCTTGTGCGTGAGGTTGAGAGATACCGGCTAGAGATAGTCGGGCTCACCTCCACACATAGCTTGGGCTCTGGAACCCAGCTCCTTGAAGGGGGCTGGACCCTCCACTACTCTGGAGTTGCCCAGGGTGAGAGGCGGCGGACTGGTGTGGGCTTGGTTATAGCCCCCCAGCTCAGCCGCCATGTGTTGGAGTTCACCCCGGTGAACGAGAGGGTCGCTTCCCTGCGCCTTCGCGTTCGTGTGGGATAGGTCTCTCACTGTTGTTTGTGCCTACGGGCCGAACAGCAGTGCGGAGTACCCGGCCTTCTTGGGGTCCCTGGGAAGGGTACTTGATAGTGCTCCAACTGGGGACTCCATCGTTCTACTGGGGGACTTCAACGCTCACGTGGGCAATGACAGTGAGACCTGGAGAGGCGTGATTGGGAGGAACGGCCTCCCCGATCTGAACCCGAGCGGTGTTTTGTTGTTGGACTTCTGTGCGAGTCACAGTTTGTCCATCACGAACACCATGTTCAAGCATAAGGGTGTCCATCAGTGCACGTGGCACCAGGACACCCTAGGCCGGAGGTCAATGATCGACTTTGTTGTCGTTTCATCTGACCTTCGGCCGCATGTCTTGGACACTCGGGTGAAGAGAGGGGCTGAGCTGTCAACTGATCACCACCTGGTGGTGAGTTGGATGCGCTGGCGGAGGAGGAGGTTGGACAGACCGGGCAGACCCAAACGGATTGTGAGGGTCTGTTGGGAACGTCTGGTCGAGCCCTCTGTCAGGGACGTCTTCAACTCCCACCTCCGGGAGAACTTCTCTCGGATCCCGGGGGAGGCGGGGGACATCGAGTCCGAGTGGACCATGTTCTCCGCCTCCATTGTCAACGCGGCGGCTCGAAGCTGTGGACGCAAGGTCTCCGGTGCCTGTCGTGGCGGCAATCCTAGAACCCGGTGGTGGACACCGGAAGTACAGGATGCCGTCAGACTGAAGAAGGAGTCCTACCGGGCTATGTTGGCCGGTGGGACTCCTGACGCAGTAGATGGGTACCGGCAGGCCAAGCGAGCCGCGGCTCGGGCAGTCCTGGAGGCAAAAGGAAAAAAGGCAAAAAGGACTTTCGGCGGCCACGAGGAAATTCTGGAGGACCGTTCGGCGCCTCAGAAGGCGGAAGCAGTACTCTGCCGGCACCGTTTATGGTGTGGGTGGGGAGCTATTGACCTCGACTGGGGACATCGTTGGACGGTGGAAGGAATACTTCGAGGATCTCTTCAACCCGACTGACATGCCTTCCACTGAGGAAGCAGAGGGTTGGGGCTCGGAGGCGTGCTCATCCATCACCCAAGCCGAGGTCACTGAGGTGGTTTGTAAGCTCCTCAGTGGCCGGGCACCGGGGGTGGATGAGATTCGCCCTGAGTACCTCAAGTCTCTGGATGTCGTAGGGCTGTCTAGGTTGACACACCTCTGCGACATTGCATGGAGGAAGGGGACAGTACCGCTGGGGTGGCAAACCGGGGTGGTGGTCCCTCTGTTTAAAAAGGGGGACTGGAGAGTGTGTTCCAACTACAGGGGGATCACACTTCTCAGCCTCCCCGGGAAAGTCTACGCCAGGGTACTGGAGAGGAGAATACGGCCGATAGTTGAACCTCGGATTCAGGAGGAACAATGCGGTTTTCGTCCCGGTTTTGGAACACTGGACCAGCTCTACACCCTCCGCAGGGTGCTCGAGGATTCATGGGAATTTGCCCAACCAGTCTACATGTGCTTTGTAGATCTGGAGAAGGCATTTGACCGTGTCCCTAGTGCCATTCTGTGGGGGGTGCTGAGTGAGTATGGAATCCAGGGCCCTCTATTAAGGGCTGTCCGGTCTCTGTATGATCGGAGCAGGAGTTTGGTTCGCATTGCCGGCAGTAGCTTGTTCCCAGTGCATGTTGGACTCCGGCAGGGCTGCCCTTTGTCACCGGTCCTGTTCATAATTTTTATGAACAGGATTTCTAGGCGCAGCCAGGGGCCGGAGGGGATCCGGTTTGGGAACCTCAGGATTTCATCTCTGCTTTTTGCAGATGATGTGGTCCTGTTGGCTTCATCGGACCGGGACCTTCAGCATGTGCTGGGGCGGTTTGAGGCCGAGTGCGACGCGGCAGGGATGAGAATCAGCACCTCCAAGACCGAGGCCATGGTTCTCCACCGGGAAAGGGTGGCGTGCCTTCTCCGGGAGGGTGGAGAAGTCCTGCCTCAGGTGGAGGAGTTCAAGTATCTCGGGGTCTTGTTCACGAGTGAGGGAACGATGGAGCGTGAGATTGACAGACGGATCGGTGCAGCGTCCGCAGTTATGCGGTCGATGTACCGGACCGTCGTGGTTAAGAAGGAGCTGAGTCGAAAGGCGAAGCTCTCGATTTACCGGTCAATCTACGCACCTACCCTCACCTATGGTCATGAACTTTGGGTAGTGACCGAAAGGATAAGATCGAGGATACAAGCGGCCGAGATGAGTTTCCTCCGCAGGGTGGCTGGACGCTCCCTTAGAGATGAGTTTCCTCCGCAGGGTGGCTGGACGCTCCCTTAGAGATGAGTTTCCTCCGCAGGGTGGCTGGACGCTCCCTTAGAGATAGGGTGAGGAGTTTGGTCACTGGGGAGGAGCTCGGAGTCGAGCCGCTGCTCCTTCACATTGAGAGGAGTCAGCTGAGGTGGCTTGGGCATCTGTACCGGATCCTCCTGGACACCTCCCTAGGGAGGTGTTGCAGGCATGTCCCTCCTCCCTAGGGAGGTGTTCCAGGCATGTCCCACCGGGAGGAGACCCCGGGGAAGACCCAGGACACGCTGGAGAGACTATGTCTCTCGGCTGGCCTGGGAACGCCTCGGACTCCCCTGGAAGAGCTGGAGGAAGTGTCTGGGGGTCGGGGCATCTCTGTTGAGGCTGCTGCCCCTGCGACCCGGGAACGGATAAGCGGCGGACGATGGATGGATGGATGGATGGATGGATTTGTCTTTTTTCTCAAAATTGTACTTCAACATCAATCTCGACATTTCAACTTTTTTCTCAACATTTCGACTATTTCCTCGAAAAAAAAAATCTTCCTCCTCTAAAATTTTATTTTTATTTTTCTCCTGGCTGGCCCTAATACTCTTCCATACTTTCATGATTCAGTTCAGTGGAATAAAAGCTTTTATTTAATGAAAAAGTAAAGGGATCTCTTCTGTTTAGTTGGTTAGTTGGTTTAGTTTAGTTAGCTGTTCTATGGTGAATCACACACTACCACAAGAATATCGTACCCAGAGTGGACCGAAGCAGCTCTAAAGCCTGATTTGGATATTTTAAAAAGCTCACAGTTTCAGATCAGCTCTGTCATCTAAGGGTTTGTCAACTCTGAGTACCTCCAAGCTGAAATACCCCCCTCCAACCAAAAAGGACTGGCCATCACTGGCTGATTTAGAGGAACCCACCAGGGATTCTGTACATGGAAGGCTAAAGGAACATCTTCTCTCGGGGCTGTTTGAAACACCTGTGCAGCTACTGCACCATCCATTAGGTATAAACTGCTCTCAGGCGGCCTATTCTCAATTGGACGACATCATTAGTTTTGCTTGAGCCTCTATCACTACACAGACTTAAGTTATCTCACCAGGGACTCCCAACCTGCCTCTCGCTGCTGGAGCCGACTCTGCTCCTCACATACATCCCTCCTACGGAAGACCCATCATCCTTAACCTTACTCTTGAATTATTCCCTTCATTCCTTTTATATATCGCAGCCCTTTATGTTCACTAATTTATCTTTTACTTTCACCATCCTCAGCTTTATTTTGCTATATTTCCACCATTAAACCTCTAGCAATCCTCTCATCTTTTTTCCTCCCTTCCTATTTCATCCACTCTTTTCATTTGTTATCCACTATATCACGTCTGCCTCTCGTCTGAAGCTATCCACTATTTTCTCCTCCTTGCTGCACAGCCACACTGGGGTTCCACGTTAACTCCCCCCCCCCTCACCGTTTCTATCAGTTGTAGCGAGCTTGTCAGCCTCAAGCCTTAGTTAATCACTCAGGCGGCCCGGCAGTCCGACAGCTCACGGCGAACTCCCTGGACAATAATGGCAAGACAAGCAGAAAGCAAGAAAAGCTCGGGGGAGGGAGGGGACTCATTAGAAATACAGGTATTTAAGGAAATGGTCAATCTCACATCAAAAGATAATTTGTCTTACGCCGAAGCCGAGGCATTTGTTTCTCTTTAGACAAGCGACGTTAAATGCTAATGCGGAGCGGTTTGTGCTGCCGGCGACACTCTCGGGCCGACTGTTGACATTATCAATTTGAGACTTGATAAATACTTTCCTGTGTCTGGATGGCATATTTTATCCCCAAAAGAGAAGTTGGGTTTGCTACCCCAGGCGTTTTTTTTTTTATGCTGACTCCATGTTGCTGCCGCACTGACGGCGCAGGACTCGATAAAGTTGAAATATGACCTCCATTTGCACAATGACATTGCCTGAAATACACACACACACAAAAAAAAAGTGGGTTCTTGTCAGGCCTCTGAGGTGATCAATGCTTTTCAAGAATCTTTTATTGGCCATTTTGTGTTTGCGTGGGCAAATCAATACCGGTGAAAATAAAAAAATAAAATTGTATGTCTGATAGAAAAAAGGGAAAGTTCCTCATTATGGAATAACTTCCTTTTTTTCCTTTACATATTTAACCTTAGGAACATTTTGAGTAAATATGTGAGGTGGTTGATGGTTTTAGGCAGTATTCGAGTTGTAAAAAAAATCAGGGAGGATGGTGGATTTTATCATATGGGGACAGATAATTTGTGCTGATTACAAATAATATAATATATTACAAATAATAGCAGTGACCAAAACAGCTGCAGAAATACTGCAGGAATGACATAGCAGCAGTTAAATGCAGCCTTCTGTAAGCTTTAAATATCCACTGGGCTTACATCAAATACATCAAAACACAACAATAAAAAACACTTTTCTGAACTTATCAATATGACTCTGTCCTTCACAGGATAAGTAACATGGATCACTGCAAAAACTCACAATCTTAACAAGAATATTTGTCTTATTTCTAGTTAAAATGTCTCATTTTAGTAAAAGAAAATCTCATTACACTTAAAACAAGACTCATCACTGGAAAAAACAAAAATGTTTTTACCTGTTTCAAGTAGATTTTCACTTGAAATAAGTAGAAAAATCTGCCAGTGGAACAAGATTTTTTTGCTTGTTATAAGAAGATAAATCTTGTCCCACTGGCAGATTCTTCTACTTATTTCAAGTGAAAATTTACTTGAAACAGGTGAAAATTGTCAAATAAGTTATTTTTCTGGTGTTATTTTTCTGGTTATGACTCTAAATGTTGAAATAGCAGTAAAACCACATTCATTGATGAAATGACATAAGGGATGGAAAGGGGGGATGGCAGTTTTACAGGGGGGATGATTTTGACCGTTTTTATTTCAGGGGGGGATGCCATCCCCCCTCATCCCCACTCGAGTACTCGAGTACTGGTTTTAGGTAACGCAAACATTTTTTGCAGGAGTTAAAGATCCTTACAATTACCAAAATAATGGGATGTAAAAAAGGGACAAGTTCAGGAACGATACACCAAAGCAGAATTTGAATGATCAGTGGTAGAATGTATTAACATAATATAAACGTAATGCATTTCACCTGCCTGCAAAATTGTTGCACTACTCTGTATTACTGCCTCAAGCCTTTTGTTAATAATTGTGTACTTATTGTATTTATGTATTACCACTTATCTTGTATTTTTCATGTTGTGTCTTCCCTCAAAGGTTAATTATACATTTCAAACATTAATACAGCAGTGTGCTATCATTAGCTACGGTGAGATAACAGTATAATGATGTTCTTATCAGACGGTGCAGTGACTCAGTCCGTCTGCATCCTAATCTGTCTTCACGTGTTAAACGTTGTGGCAGCCGCTCTCAAGCCGTCCAGTTTGAGCAAGGAAACGTATTTGTTTTACTCTTCTGAATAAATCATGTTCTTCCGCTTAAAGGCTTTCCGTAAAAATAGTACAATCAGACTCATTTTCCAGAGCTCAATACGCCGTTTAAAGGGCTTCCAGGTGGGTTTAATTTTGAGTTTGTCTCTGTCTTGACGGGCAATTTAAAAATCACGGCCTAATGCTTCTGCTATAATGTTGATTATACACCAATCAACTGATCACGCACTGCGCTGTTGGAGTTCCCTGGTCAGGTCACGTTTTGGCATGTGAAAACTTACAATTTCACTTGAATGTTCAAGATGCAAGATGTCATTTACTGTCATTGTATTCATGGTAGGATAAAACTCCATGTTAACAACACGGCAGTGTCTGAAAAAAATACAGACAGACTAATCAATCACAATCAATCACAACACACAGAGATCAGACTCCACTCAACACAAAGTGCCCAAACATGATATTGCGGAAGCTATAATGACCAAAGATAATCTGGGACTGTAATAAAATATAATTAAAAATAAAATATTGTGAAAATATTTAAAATTATGATGATAGAACATACAGGACTGTCTCAGAAAATTAGAATTAAAGTCCTTTATTTTCTGTAATGCAAAAATGTCATACATTCTGGATTCATTACAAATCAACTGAAATATTGCAAGCCTTTTATTATTTTAATATTGCTGATCATGGCTTACAGTTTAAGAAAACTCAAATATCCTATCTAAAAAAATTTAATATTCTGGGAATCTTAATCTTAATCTGTAAACCATAATCAGCAATATTAAAATAATAAAAGGCTTGCAATATTTCAGTTGATTTGTAATGAATCCAGAATGTATGACATTTTTGTTTTTTTTAAATTGCATTACAGAAAATAAAGGACTTTATCACAATATTAAAACTTTCTGAGACAGTCCTGTATACAATTCACAAAAACATTGTACGAGGTTAAGTTGCCATAGTAACAGCAAGTAGATTGGTTTAAAAAACTTGATAAAAGACAGAAAACTGGCTGACCTCATGCTGCTTTGCCTGTCAGCCATCTCATTGTTACGCTCTTCAGTGCTTTTGGGCTTAAATCCTTCATTTGAACAGTCTCTTAAAGTTTTATCCCAAAATATCCACAACTATTATTTCTGCCAAGGCTCGTAAAATGGGCCAGAAAAGACAAGAAATATATCGTATTTTCTGCACTGTAAGGCACTTAAAATGCTTAATTTTTCTCAAATCGGCAGTGCGCCCTAGTGGCGCCTTATGTATGAATGTTGTTGGCATTATTGACCTGGAACCAGTTTTACGTGGTACATTGAGCTCAAAAATATGTCAAAAGGTTTTAGTGACGTTGGTAGCGACGAAGCTGCTCCGCTTGATTGATGGTCGGACCATTCAGACCCGTTAAAGTCGGTCCTTGGTTGGATACGGGTTGCACCGTCACGTTTATTGAACTAGAACAGTCTCATAATTCGCAAATGCACACACCGTTTCACAAATGCACAGGACAAAATTCACAAATGCACACACCGTTTCACAAATGCACAGGACAAAATTCACAAATGCACACACCGTTTCACAAATGCACAGGACAAAATTCACAAATGCACACACCGATTCACAAATGCACAGAACAATTCACACGTGCGTAGGACAAGATACACAAATGTATTTTTGATGCGCACACAAATATAACCTGATTTACAAACGTTTTTTTGTCTGTGAGCTGCGCTGGAATTGTGTGACTTTTGAGACTCCCCTGACGTGACTCGATCCACAAATACATTTTTTTTAACACAGAAGGATCTTCAACCAATCAGATGTTTTCTTTTGTTTCAGCCAATCATAAGGACACCCCACGTGGGGGACGATTTACTTGTAAACCAATCAAATTAAAGGGGCGGTTACACCTGCGGTTACACCTGCTGTTTGAACTGCGTTCGCGTCGTTCGCTTATAAAATTTATTCAATATTTCAAGTTGGTGGAATAAATAAAAATAAACAAGACAGCAACACGGGATGGAGAGGAGATCACTGCTCTGCTTTTCTTCTGATCTCGGTAAAGAAAACAGCACGATCTGAGATGGTTTGTCGGGCCGTTCAACCAGAGCCGTCGGTGTGTGCATTTGTGAATTTTGTCCTGTGCATTTGTGAAACGGTGTGTGCATTTGCAAATTATGAGACTGTTCTAGCTCCATAAACGTTAGATAACTAATTATGTAGCGATGGCAAGGAACCATCATCCAACATCTAGTCCACTTTACCTTACTGTAGTTAGATGTCAAGCCAACATTAGGTTTTTAGCGTAGAACCAATTTTCAAATCTATATCATAATCCAGTTATAATCAAATGTTGGAATCCAACTTCACACTAACTTCAGGTGTCCGCTATCGCTGGCAACGATGAACCAATCACAGAACAGGACGTAGTACGACGCTTAGCTGCTCCACTTTGTACTTGTGGATTCTGTCATGACTCGATCCCTGTTAGTTCTGTGTCATCTTATCTCATTGACTTTTCCTCTCGTTTCAGAGCCCCCCTCCCTTGGTTTCGTCCGTCTCCTGATTGTCTGCTCCCGTCCTCATTCCTTTCACCTCCTTTGTGTGTGTGTATATATATATATATTCCCTGTATTTCCCCTGTTCGTTGCCAGTTCGTCTTTTTGTCCCTGTGTGTTTACCCGTAGCCTTTATCGCTCAATAGCAGTTTCTATTTTCCTGGTTTTGACCCGTGCCTGTGTACCGGCTGACCTCGTCTTTTTCCTGATCCTTATCTGTTTTGTTTGCTCTCGCTGACGGATCACCTGTGCACCAAACCTGTTTTTTCCAGTAAAAACTGTTACCCTGCCTAACGCTGTGTTTAGGTCGTGCTATCGGATCCAGACTATAGTTGCTACACCCTGATAGATTCATGGAAGACGAAGGATTTAAAATAAGAGTGTATTTTTCCGTATTAGTTAAAACTAAATGATATTCTGAATTGTGAATGAGTTGAATGAAGTTTGATTCACCAGACTGTTTTGTTTGGCTTTATATATGTTTTATCACGCGCCTTATGACCCGGTGCACCTAATGGTCCACAAAATATGGTACAAACAATGACAAAATTCATTAAAGCTGCAAGCAGCGACGACCGGGCCCTCGCACGTGCAATTTCCACCAATAAAGGTCAAGGAATCAAAACGAAATCCGATGACACCACCCATGACTCTTTGTGTGAAACCATTCAAAAGTTATGGCAGAAAATAGGAACTATCACATATCGACCAATCAGAAGAAGGGGCGGGGCTAATTTGCACCAATTAAGATGAAGGAGTCAATACCGAGTCAGATGACTCCACCCATGAGTCTTTATGTCAAACAATTCAAAAGTTATGGCAGAAAGTAGGAACTATCAAATATGGACCAATCAGATGAAGGGGGGGCGCACTTTTTGGCGTATATCGTCGCCACAGTAACGCTTTTGATTGAGAAAAGTAATGCGCATCGTCGCAGGATTGAGACACACATTTTGATGTAAAACACACCTGGGTGCACGTTACGGTTCGGGCCGTATTAACTGCCGAAGGAATGGCATAAATTGCGCCAAAATTACACGATTAATTCAAAATGGCCGACTTCCTGTTCGGTTTCGGCCATGGTGCCAAGAGACTTTTCACACCCATTAATGTAAACCAATAAATATCAAATTTTTCGCCAGGCCTGGCTTGCATGCAAAATTTGGTGACTTTTGGGGCACGTTTAGGGGGAAAAAAAGGCCCTCATTTCGTTGGAAAAATAAAAACGAGAAAAAGGAGGATAAAAATAAAGACGAGGAAAACAATTCCTACGATAGGAATACAATAGTCAGTGCTCGGGCCCTAATGAATAAAAAATGTAAGTACATTTTGTGTGGATTACAATTATCTGTGTTAGGTAATTCACAGAGAATGTTTGTTGTATTATTTACAGCACATTTGTTCTGATTTAAATAGGGCATAAAATATTACGGGTTTGCCAGAGGTTTTCCAAGAAAGTACAGTACACTTTTAAACTAATATTGTATGAGAAGCTCACGGGATTTTAGGCTGAAAGAGGAAAAAAAGAGAACATCTGGCATTGTGAAATGAGTTATTTTACTGTAAAAATGGACCATGAAATAGTATACAATATCATACTCCACTAAAAAAATGCCCTGGCTGAGATTTTTAAAATGAGAACTTTTTTTCTTATTTGGCGGTAAGTCAACCACACCAACCCACACATTGGCGCTTCCCGCAGAGGATTTAACACACTTGTGAAATATTGTCCTCTGTCTGTCTTTATTTTTCCCCCCGCTGGTCTTGTTTTGGGGATTCCTGAGAGACAGCTCAATCAAGTCCCGCAGAGATCAACTCATCAAAAGCTGTGTTATGTGGTCAAAGTGCATGAATGACTGGCAAACACACCCACACACTGAAGCTACACAGTTCAGGCTGGAAGTTGTAGGCATGCAGACGCATTGAGGCAGTGACATTGAGTGGCCGAGCTGTTTACTGGACGATATTAAACAACATTACAAAAGCAGCAGAGGAGGACACAGACTAGTCTTCACTTCTATGAAAGCAGTGAAAGAATCTCTTAATAGATTCCTGGATGGCAACCCTGACAGTTGTAAAGACTTCAAACTGTCAATTCAGAATCGCTACACAGGAACAGTGTGCAACATATTTTGTTGGCTTGCAAAGAATATCAACAAAAGCTGCAATTCTGTCAAATTTTGTCCAGTTATCGTTGAGAACTTGGAGACCTTTTCCAGTAATTTGAAGCTCCAGATTGGCTTCACTGTCTATGTGATAAGAAATAGATGGCAGTGAACTGTCTATCTTGCTCCCACACTGCCAAATGTGGGGGGAAAAAGGCTAGACATTTCTCCGGAGCAGGCAAACTTAAGTGAAAGGCATTACAGAAAACAGCCCAAGTCTTTGTCATGGCGTCATTTAGCACTGGGAGGATTACTGTGTCAGACATAAATTCATTCTTGTCTGACAGTCATACTTGGGACTCATTACCAGGGCTTCAAATGTTGGAGCTGTGTCAAAGCCCCTGGATCTCTGGGATGTGCACGAGGCAGTCTTTTGAATCAGAACTATGATGCTCTGCTTCCAACAACATTAGGCACCAGCAGTAAATGCTGCAAATGCCATTATGAGCATCCTCATAAAGGGACAGGAAGGGAGGTGGAGAATCACAAAACTGGACAGATTCACGCTCAAAACAGCTAGTTTTTACTTAGGCCTACTCATTTTTATGTTTGGATTTCTCTTACACAGTTTCTTGGTTAGAATTATTATCAATATACTGCAACTACATAGGGATGAAAGAATGAGGAGAATGTAAGGTAAGGTATCACATCTTTAATTCATGATAAGGTATCCTCACCAAAACCAGCACGGTGTCCATACAACCACTGTGAAGGAGTATCAAAGAATTATGCAGTTAGTTTGAACTACAAGCAAGGCCAGACAAATATTTGTGGAGCAATTTTAAGCCTGCAGTGTGGTGGACTTTAAGCAGTGCTCTGGAATTTACATCAGTTTTCGTGACTCTGTCTCTTCCGTGAATTGTGGGCTCTAACTCAACTTAAACTCAGCTAAGGAAAGCCGGGTTCATTTAGGTTTATTTATACTTTCTTTTGCAGGCACATTGGAGCTTAATTTTGTGTGTTGCATTTTAGGGCTGACATACTTTTTTATCATTTTGATAAAAAATAAAAACACAATATTTACCCCTGATTTATTGAGATAAATATGTACACAGCAGATATATCAATGATCACACAAACTATTTTCCATCTGTAGTTGAAGGCTGGTCCGTAATGGAGCCCTCAAGGGATCACAAGCCAGTATCTTTTTGAGCCGGTCTCAAGGACGGATAACTGCGGAGGGTTGTGTCAAGAAGGGCGTCCGATGTGAAACCCATGTCAAACCAAACATTGGAAATACAAGACCCGTGGAAAAAGCGAGAGACTACGGTTGAAAGTAAGGACTTTGCATGTTGGGACTATGACAGCAAGATCTAGGGAGTTGGTGAACATGATGCAGATGGGGAAGGTGGATATTCTGTGTGTTGAGGAGATTAGGTGGAAAGGTAGCAAGGCTAGAAGCTTAGGAGCAGGGTTCAAGCTGTTTTACCGTGCTGTGGACCAGAGGAGGAATGGAGTAGGAGTTATCTTGAAAGAGGAGCTTCTTAGGAATGTTCTGGACGTGAGAAGAGTAACAGATAAAAGGATGTCTGAAACTAGAAATTACAGGTGGTAGAGAGGTATATTAAATGATGGAGGGCATCCCCGGAGATGCAACAGTGGTAATTGATGGAGACTTCAATGGACATGTTGAAGGAGGCAACAGTGGTGACGAGGAAGTGATGGGCAGATTACGAATCCAGGACAGGAACGCGGGAGGTGACATCCATCCATCCATCCATCCATCCATCCATCCATCCATCCATCCATCCATCCATCCATCCATCCATCCATCCATCCATCCATCCATCGTCCACCGCTTATCCGTTCCTGGGTCACGGGGGCAGCAGTCTCAACAGAGATTCCCAGACTTCCTTCACCCCAGACACTTCCTCCAGCTCTTCCTCCAGCTCTTCCTCCAGCTCCTCCGGGGGGAGTCCGAGGCGTTTCCAGGCCAACCGAGAGACAGTCTCTCCAGCATGTCCTGGGTCTTCCCCGGGTCTCCTCCCGGAGGGACATGCCTGGAACACCTTCCTAGGGAGGCGTCCAGGAGGATCCGGTACAGATGCCCAAGCCACCTCAGCTGACTCCTCTCATTGTGAAGGAGCAGCGGCTCGACTCCAAGCTCCTCCCGGGTGACCGAACTCCTCTAAGGGAGCGTCCAGCCATCCTGTGGAGGAAACTCATCTCGGCCGCTTGTATCCGCGATCATATCCTTTCGGTCACTACCCAAAGTTCATGACCATAGGTGAGGGTAGGTGTGGAGATTGACCGGTAAATCGACATTGAGATGGACTAAATCTCCTGTAGACGATTTAACCTGAAGGAGATCCGTCACTGCAAAGTACTGGGAGGTGAGTTTAGGATGGTGGTGTGTAGGATGAAGAGAACAAAGGCAGAACAGATGGCAGAGTGGTGGAAAGTGTTGTTTTCAGAGAGAAGTTGAGACAGGCTCTGAGGTGGTGCGGAGCTCCTTCCAGATGACTGGACAAACACAGCTACTGTGATCAGGGAGACAGGTAAGAGTACTCGGAGTGACATCTGGTGAAACGGTGGACATGGAGACATGGTGGTGGAGCAAGGAAGTGCAAAGTAATGTCTAGAGAAAGAGGTTAGCTAGGTAGAGGTGTGACAATGAGGTGACTGAAGAGAGTTGACAGGAGGACATGGAGATGCAGCGCAAGGTGAAGTTAAAGATGGGAAAGGCCAAACAAAGGGTGACCAATGACATGTATGTTAGGCAAGGAGGGAGGAACTGATTTATACAAGTTGGCAATAAAGAAAGATAGAGATAGGCGACATGCTACGGTGATTAAAGATGCAGATGGGAGGTTTATTTTGGTCATAACTGGTGGAATTTCCACTACTTTCTGATAATATTACATAAACACGGTCATTTGAGAAGCAAATCCACTCCTTTGGCACCACCTGCAGTTCACGATTTCCCCAGCGCCTCCAGTTACGGCCAGAGTCTCTGGAGTCCAATAGAGAGCCTGGGAGGAGCATGAACCCTGCCAGGTACTGGATTTTTGGGAAGTTCCTGACTACAGCTTTTAAGATAGAGATAAACATGTATTGTCCATTATTTACTGAAATGTCTGTTAAAAACCCAGAAATGTTCTGGTCCTCTGATGACGATAGAATGGACGGGTTGTTTGACTTCAATGTTTTTAAGTTGGCTCATTTTGTTTCTGAAGCCTGGATAAAGTGTCAAGATTGTTTATATGTTTAATTGGTACAGTACGGTGGCCGACAAGGGCCAAACGCACTGCAACGGCCTAATTACGAGACGTTTCTTCATTATATTTTACACCAGACGTTACAATGTACAGCGTTGTACAGTGATATAAACATTGTATATAAATATAGTCAGATAAAAATAACATTACCGTTCCCACTGTATGTTTAAACCATGGACGTAAACACTGTGGTTCAGTCAGCAGCGCCCCCTGCAGGTTTGGAGCACTTCCGGTTGTAGTGACCGGTTATGAAGCGTTTTTCTGTTGAAGATTGTTTCTTGTTTTATATCGTTTTGTGCTTTCCATCGTTTCTCTATTTGCAGCGCGTTTGATGATGCCGCATTTGTCTTTGTTTTTTGCAGCACGTTTTTTCATTTGCACCACGTTCCTCTTTTTGTACCTTGTTTTGAGTTTGTGAATTTGAATCGTTTCTGTACTTGAAGCCGTTTTCCTTAACTGAGACGCATTAGGCCGTTGCAGTGCCTTTGGCCCTTGTTGGCCACCGTAGTACAGGGTCTGTTGTCTGGCTTTCATTTGCTTTATGTTCCTTTTTCTTTTTTTGGTGTCTTGTAAGCCCACTCGGGCTGGGCACTTCATGTGCATGACACAGAAATAAAAACTTCAATCAATAAATCAAATGTATTGATGGGTGCCAGAAGTGTGATTGAGCGATGAAAAGTTCATGAATGAGGTAAATGAAAGAGAAAGAGAAGTGAACATTGTGGACCAAGATGTAGCGAGCATCAGTATGCCTGAATTGAGCAGGACGTGCGAGTGGAAAGGTGAGGTCCTGATGAGTTTACAATGTTGAGGTTCCGTTTTGGAGTAACGAGGATGGATAGGATCAGGAATGAGAACATCAGAGGGACGGTACATGTTAGATGTTTTGGAGAGAAGTCAGAGGGGCAAGACTGAGATGGTTTGGACATGTACAGAGGAGGGATGGTGAATACACCAGCAGAAAGATGAAAAGGGTTACGACTGCCAGGGGGGAGGGAGGTCTGAAGGAAGAGCAAAAAGGAGATTTATGGATGTAGTGAAAGAGGACATGAAGCTAGTTGGTATGATAGAAGAGGATGGAGAGGACAGGGTCCGATGGAGACGGATGATTCGCTGTGGTGACCCCTGAAGGGAAAGGCCAAAAGAAAAGAAAGAAGTTGAAGGCTGGTCCGTGGAAACAATGAGAATCTCAAGTATTTCATATATTTTTTTTACTTTCAAATAAAAAGGTACTGCATGTAGAAATCCTGTCAACCCCCCCCCCCCTGTTTTTAACAGTACTATACAGGACTGTCTCACAAAATTTGAATATTGTGATAAAGTCCTTTTATTTTCTGTAATGCAAAAATGTCATACATTCTGGATTCATTACAAATCAACTGAAATATTGCAAGCCTTTTATTATTTTAATATTGCTGATCATGGCTTACAGCTTAAGAAAACTCAAATATCCTATCTCAAAAAAATTTAATATTCTGGGAATCTTAATCTTAAGATCTTAAGTTTTTTTAATTGCATTACAGAAAATAAAGAACTTTATCACAATATTCTGATTTTCTGAGAAAGTCCTGTATGTGTCAAGAGAGATATCATGAGTAAAAAAAACGTGTGACCACCAAAAGCAGTAATAACTCCAAGGCTTCAGACGACCAGGTTCCTAAACGTAACGAATCAGAATAACGTGCCTGTTCAAATGCATCGCTGTACAGTTACATGTGAAGCTGTGATTGTGATATGAAAAACACATTTTTCTTGATTTTTTGTGTTTTGTTGGGTGTCTTGACATCAATTACACCCAAAAAACAACAAACTTTTAACATTCAGTGTATTGTGTGCTTTCTGGGATTTTCCGCATAACTATGCAAAAACGGCGCATCTGGTTTGGTGGCGGGTCGTTACGTAACGACCCGCTAAATCACCGCCCCCTCCACCCAGCTCCCTGCCTCCTCTCCTCTCCAGCGCACCATAAAGGCTGATTTATGGTTCCGCGTTACACCGACGCAGAGCCTACAGCGTAGGGTTACGCGGCGACGCGCACCGTACGCTGAACCCTACGGCGTAGGCTCTGCGTCGATTTAACGCGGACCCATAAATCAGGCTTAACACGGAGCTGTTTAGAGCCTCTTTTGTTCTAATCACCGGAGGAAAACTACTAAAAAGACCCGCGGCCACTGACTGGACTTAAGATAAGGGGACACTGCTGCTTGCATGCCTTTATTTTTATGATTGTTTGCGGTGGACTACTTCGCCCTGCTGCTTTTCCGTGCATGCTTCGCCTGTCGCTCCCGGCTTAACTCTCCGACGCCGCTGTTAGAAGTCCGGTTCGGTGTGCGCACGGACTTCATCCCCGGGCTGTAGTCGCCCTGTCTGGGCTGTGTGTGTGGGTGTTTGTGGTCGGTGTACGCGCGTGTGTGTGGAGACGCCGGCAGAAGTGTGTAGCAGTTGGTTGGAGGAGGAGGTTTGGAGGAGGAGCGGGGCAATGATTGACAGGAAAGGGGGAAAAGGAAGCATTTTTCACGGCGCAAAAAACACTGTCATAAAAAGCCAGGAATGGAGTATTAGAGTGAAGTTTTTCTTGTTAAAACCTTTTAGACACATTCGAGGGATGTTGGCCAAGACTTTTATTAGTGTTAAAAGCATTTTAAAAATGATGTCACAATACCTTTAAAGATCATGGGATCGTTTTCATCCAACTCGCCTGTCAATGGTAGATTTGATGGACATGCATTGATTGTAATTGGTTTAATCAGTGAAAGAAGAAGTGCAAGATTTAAATATTTGGATGCTTATGTTTCTCTTGTTTAATGTGTTACAATTACAACATCATCTGTATCATACAATAGTTTTTCTTCTTTTTGATTAAATAAGGATTTTCTTTCATTCTGTCATGAGAAGCAATATATAAAAAAGAAACAGAGTCAATGGTGGAGCTTTGTTACTTTATCATTAACTTTGAGGACAGGTGTCCTTCTTGGTCCCACCAGAGCTCATTTTTCTTCATTTTCAAGATGTTTACTTGGACTTTCATGAATTATATTTTGATTGACATCATGTGGCCGTCCTCACTTTTTCCGACCTCATCTCATCTGTGGCGTGTTTTACTACCCCACGTGTTTTGTCTTACAGAGTCTGCACAGTGTGTGCAATGTTTGTGTGGCCCAAATGTAAGGATGGCGCAGAGTCTCCATCAGCCTCCATCACCCTCCATCATCTCAAATTCGAGTTGACATAGAAAGGCACGGAATACCGGTGAAGTGATAAAAGTGATAAAAGTGACCTGAATAGCCGTGCATGAGAAAATGATGCTGGATTTTCATTATTATATGTAACATTTCTCACAAAAAAGATAAGAAAACTACCATAACGATGCATAAGTCTATAACAAAGTGTCTTTTTCACTATAGTGATAGAGCTACGGGGGGGTTTGTGATGAAACATAAACAGTGGCTACAGTCAGTATGAGATTAAAGATGCACTTCCCTTTTGATGACTACCAAGCAGTTTTTCAAAGAAACAAATGTTGACATCTATCTTCAGTTTATATTCATACAGAAGCTCATTAGATCAGAAGGTTTGATAAAGAACAATAGGAATGAAAAATGAAAGCCACTTCACTAGATGTATATGACAAGTCAGAAGGTTCAGCCAAAGGCTCACAAGTTCAATCCTAGAAGGTACAGAACGCATACATCTTTAAAGAGAATATCAAGCATTTATACCAAAAGAGACAACAGATGAAAATAACTGTATTATTTTAGAACATTGAGACAGGATTTATTAAGTTGATCAGGTCTTCTAAGGTTTGCTTTTCATCAGGCCATCAAGGGGATTTAATCCCCAGGTAAAATTGTGCGTGGTCCTTTAAGCAGTACTGGAGTTGAGGGGGGATGAGGGGGGATGGCATCCCCCCTGAAATAAATCCCCCCTGTAAAACTGCCATCCCCCCTTTCCATCCCTTATGTCATTTCATCAATGAATGTGGTTTTACTGCTATTTCAACATTTAGAGTCATCACCAGAAAAATAACACCAGAAAAATAACTTATTTGACAATTTTCACCTGTTTCAAGTAAATTTTCACTTGAAATAAGTAGGGAAATCTGCCAGTGGGACAAGATTTATCTTTTTATTACAAGCAAAAAAATCTTATTTTAAGTGAAAATCTACTTGAAACAGGTGAAAATTGTTGTTTTTTCCAGTGTTGAGTCTTGTTTTAAGTGTAATGAGATTTTTTTACTAAAATGAGACATTTTCACTAGAAATAAGACAAATATTCTTGTTAAGATTGTGAGTTTTTGCAGTGATCCATGTTACTTATCCTGTGAAGGACAGAGTCATATTGATAAGTTCAGAAAAGTGTTTTTTATTGTTGTGTTTTGATGTATTTGATGTAAGCCCAGTGGATATTTAAAGCTTACAGAAGGCTGCATTTAACTGCTGCTATGTCATTCCTGCAGTATTTCTGCAGGTGTTTTGGTCACTGCTATTATTTGTAATATATTATATTATTTGTAATCAGCACAAATTATCTGTCCCAATATGATAAAATCCACCATCCCCCCTGATTTTTTTTTTACAACTCGAGTACTGCCTAAAACCTAAATGGCTCTGCTGAGAGTAAAAAGAGAGAAAAGGTTTCAAAACTGACCTTTTCCTGAGTATGGAAGAGTCCAATGTTGCCGAATAACAATGATAAGGAAACCTAGTGGATTTACCAAGCAGCCAGCTTTCAAACAGCCAATCTACCGTCCAACTTGGAACATCTTTCAACGGCTGCTGTTCCACAAAATAAAGGCATGTTAAAATAAAACAACTATGAAAGTGTGCTTCTTACTCCTTCCCAGGGCAGCTGACAGTCTTGCCGGATAATCTAAGATGGGCCCCCCTGCGTACGGATCTCTCCCTCTGCTCTTCAGGTTTTTATACAAGCTAATGGGCGTTAACATTAGAGCTAGCCAGTTAGGTTAAGTTACAAGGTTGGTAAACGTTGGCCGGTCTGTTTCTTACCTTGCTCTACGCTGACTTTATTAATTCCAGCTTCACCGTCACCACCTTTTTAAAATATTTGTGTAGAGAATCTATGAGGCCTCTATTTTCTTCTTCTCTTCTTCTCTTTTCTCTTCTTTTCTGAGCACCAGACTTGTGCTGACCGGACATTTTGACCATTCTAATGGTTGAATTAGATGATAACATCAAATTTTGATCAGCGGCCAAACCATTTTTGTGTTGGGGGTTCTTGACCACAAGGACAATTAGGAAGAAAACAAATAACAAGCTTTTATGTAACTCAAATACTACATATTTTTTTTCCACAAATGGGCATATTTTGAAACATTTTGAAAAATGATTCCATAATTGAATGAGAAT
Source organism: Cololabis saira (assembly GCF_033807715.1). Classification (NCBI taxonomy): domain Eukaryota; kingdom Metazoa; phylum Chordata; class Actinopteri; order Beloniformes; family Belonidae; genus Cololabis; species Cololabis saira. The sequence continues at coordinate 40,371,749 of NC_084599.1, forward strand.
TTTTTTAATTTTTTTAATTTTTTTTTTTTCTTCAGTTCTGGGCCCCCCCCTACCCTGGGCCCGGGACAACAGACGCGTTTGTCGTCCCCCCCCCTATCGGCGGCCATGCTCCTTCCTATTGGGTTATGGTATAATCCTCTACAACTCCCAGCGGTGGAAGTTACAGCTGTGTCCATTCAAAATGAAATTAATAGAAAAAAAATGGTGGAGTTATGATTGGTACATGGCATGACCCTTTCTGAGATTCTATAACATCCCATCAACCGTTATGAAAAACATCGGCTGGTACTTGATACTTGTCACCGATGGTGTCTCTCTGGTATTTACATAATTACAGAATCTTTTCATGCACATACTTTCTCCTCCAGTAGGTCATACCTTTTGTGTGTGTGTGTGTGTGTGTGTGTGTGTGTGTGTGTGTGTGTGTGTGTGTGTGTGTGTGCGCGCGCATCCCCCAAACATAATTGTGTAATCAGCAGTGAACTTAGAGTACAAACCATATAAATCACTTGAGGGATAAATCAGTTGTGAGTCATTAAACTTTTACCCTCATAAATGTTATGTTCTGGCCAAGAAATTTCCATAAAAATATATGAAACAGGACTGGATGCAAAGATCAGATTGTTCATGCCTTTTGCACTTTTGCACATCCACAGTACATATTGACCTGGGCTGGTCATGTGGATCAGTGAACCAATGTCTTACTGGCTCTTAGCGTTCAGCTTGAAGTCATCCATGTGCAGTAGAGGGGGTGACTGGTGGTGGCCCCATTCCTAAGTTGGTATCCATAGCCGGTGTTTGGTATATGCTTCATTTGATGGAGACTTGCACAATTGGCTCAAAGTTGGCCTCAAGGGTGGTCTGCCACAGCCGCGTTGCATTTGCAGTGAATGCTCTTAGAGCTTTGTTGACCTTGTACAGCGTGAGGCGTTCCAGGTTCTCTGTATGCAGCATTATTCTGTGAATGGAGGCGGTTTCGCTCTGTCTCTCCTTCCTGGAAGTGGGTGGCTAGCCAAAGGTTATGCCTAAAGAAGGCCTGTGTTGAAAAAATCAATTTTCCGATTCTAAATCGATTCTCATATTAATTCCTAAAAATCGTATGTCTAAAGATCGATTTTTTTTTTCATCATTACATTACAACTTTTCGTATTTTTTTGGTTATGCCCAAAAAAGGAATGTTTTGTTGGACACGAGCATAACTAGTGCCATGTTTTTGCCTTTAAATATGTTTAAAGGTATGACAACATTAAAGTTTTCAGTTATAATTGCATAAATTGTCTATATTTCTTTAATTTATATACTGTCTCGGGGTTACATTTGCAAAACATGCTAAAAACCAAATTCTCAAAAATGGGAAAAAATGTAAATGATTTCATAGGGCCCTATCTCTGTTTGCTGCCCTCGATCTGTTTGATAATTATGCCCCACAATGTTTCTAAAGGCAGATATCAGCATTCTAGGAGGTGATTGGTCCTTACAGCATCATTAGATGCCAATACTTGATGTTGAATCTCAATATAATACTAGTATTAATATGTTGCAGAACTACACAGTCATATCATTCATGCAACAGCTCAAAAAACAGTTTTAATAACACTAACCCAAATCAATCAATCGGAATCAAATTGGATCGAATCAAATCTTGATAATGGATTCTGAATCTTAAGAATCGGAATCAAATCGATTCTTGACATTTGAATTGATCCCCAGCCCTAGCCAAAAGGTGTCACATAGAATTTTATATAACTTAAAGAAGAACTGAATACCAGCTAGAGACATCAAGACATCACTGGAACTGGCGAACGTCTCTGCCACAGCCTCGTTGCATTTGCAGGGAATGCTCTTAGAGCTTTTGACCTTGTACAGCTTGAGGCGTTCCAGGTTCCCTGTATGCAGCTTTGAGTCATTGGCTTTCTGGTAATTGATTCAGGTAGTGGACAGGTTTGTCTGTCAGGTTTTGAAGTCTCGGGTGACAGTTCTGTCAACCGGCAACTGGCATTTGGCTCAGTCTCCAGCCTCGGTGGCTTAGCTTGTATGGTATTACCCTGTCACGAGGAGTACACTTTAGCCGGGTTAGTGGAGAACAGCCGGTTTTATTTCCCTGGCCTCTATTTCTCTTGTGTATCTCTTCAGTCATGCAGGCAAAGGTTGAGAGGCTTTGTTTTGCAGTTTCTAGACCCTCAGGTACTGTATGTGCATCTGACTGTAGCTCTTGGGTACCTCATTTCTGGTTGCACATTTCTGGGGTTCTGATAATTGGCTTATCGCTCCGTGTTACCTTCATTTTGGCCTCCAGCCTCCTCCGCCACGGTGCCTCCTTCTTGCCCTTCACGTTACTGCTACATTGGCCAAGCATTTCCAGAATCACTGTTGCAGAACTATTGTGTGTTACAGTCCCATTACTCGCCATAGTGCCCCGGTTGCTCAGCGCGTGATGCAGACCTTGTTTGACTGGGCCACGTCTGAACCAGCATGTCTCTCAGTTCAACAGAGGTAGCTAGGTGGCAAGGTTAAGGGTCTTGCCTGGAACAATTAAAATGCAAGAAAGCAATGTGCAATGTGCATTAGCACTTTACAAATCTGAGCATTGGAGCACTTTAAAGAAATAATGGGGCGATGTCTAATCTGCATTAACACTTTAAATCTCTTGCACTTTAGCACTTAGCACTTTAAACACGACGGTCACTTAAATACTGGTATCAATTGTAACATGTTTTTATTTCTTATTGATTTTATCTAGCTCAGTCGTGTCTTTTGAAAGTTGTGTTTCGTTGTTATATCTTGTCTTCCTTGTTTGCTGGTGTCCAATTTTATGTTTGGCATTGATTTGTCGCAGGGACGATTGGTGGAAATTAGCCTATGGCTACAACCATGCATGTTTACACCTGTGTTCATCAACATGTACCGTTCCTGTTAACAAATAAATACATTGAATTGAATTGAATTGAAGACGTAACTATACGGGCCCCATTGTGCACGTCCTAACAACTGAGGCAGGGGGACCGCAGGCCAGCACGCAGCTCTCGAAGCTCCGGCCTGCAAACATGCACAAAAGAGAAAAAAAAGGGGGGCCAGCACAAGAAACTACAGGAGTGATGGACAAAAACGATGGCTATGAGATACTTATAATAAATAAAAATGGAAATGGAGAAGAGAGGAAGGGAAGAGGAGAGGAGAAGAAGGGTGAGAGGCAAAGCCCAGTGGATCATGTCGGTGCCCCCCTGCAGCATAAGTCTATAGCAGCATATCTACCGCGAAGCTATATTTGAGACTAAATATTATAGTCTTGTTCTATAGCTGCAACTATGACTACTGACTCCAACACACTAGAGTTTACACTACCTAGAGATTTACCAACACCAGCTAGAGGTTTACTAAACACTAACTATAGGCTTTACTAAACAGAAAGGTTTTAAGTTTAGTTTTAAAGGTGGAGGTGGTGTCAGCCTCCTTAACCCAGATTGGAAGTTGGTTCCATAGTATCACATATAGAATCACATCCATGACCACATATATTGTTAATAAACTCATAGACAGTATTTGATTGAGTCAAATTTGATCTACAGTTACCCACAGCTGTTGAATTATGCATGCAACGGCCAGTTTCTCTGCCAGGTCATATCTGACCCGTAACACCACAAACGTTACTTTTTTATCAAAATTCTGAATTTTATTAAATGGTGAAAACTGCTTTTCTTGTGTTGAAATAGTTGGTTCTGGGGATAGGCAACAATGAAGGTCTGTTCTAATAAAAAATACGCAAATGGTACTTTTTATATACCTAAACTTGAAAATTCGTTGGACACGCACACAGACACTGTTGTTGCATTTCTCCATTAAATGGCCATTTATATCCTCACAAGTGTCCATGATAGACGAACACAATGAATGTAAGCTGATAAAAAAAACAAATAATCACATTAATACTTAACTGAAGAAGTTCCCTGAGCATTTACAGTGGTGGCGGAATAATTGACTAAACCCATCAATTAATTACTTCAATGAAAGCTAAATAGCAATTAATTTGAACACCTGGAGTCCAATTAATGAAATTAGTTCAGTGGTGCGACTTACACCTACGTTGGATAACAACAGACACACTGTAGCACATTTTAAATTTTCTGTTCATAAGAAGCAAGTGCTAATATGATTCATGCCTTGCACAAAGGAGATCTGGAGTGGTTTTCCGTAAGGTTAGAAAGTGAAACACAATAATCTCAATGTGTTTAGGCAGCCTGCAATTAACAGTTGGAGAATTATTCTGTGAATGGAAGCGGTTTTGCTCTATGGGCCAAATCCACAAAGAATAGATTGCGCCCGCAAATAGTGCTGTGAATTGCGCCGCATTTGCGCCCGCAATTTGCCCCGCTTTAAGGTCCTATTCACAAAAGATTTTGCTCTAATGATATACCGGCGCAAACACGCCCATAAAGTTTTGCAGCCGAGTGCCATTTTCCCTTGTCTGAGTAAGTGAGCGGAGCTGTTTCCAGTGTTCTCCATATTTCAGCACACAGATTGGTAATCATCATAATGAAAACCGCAGAGAGCACAACAGCCTCAACTTTCACGTATTTGTACTTCCCTAGTATTTCGCATGTATGACATAAGCTAATGAAATGTCAAATGTTAAGAGGCTGTGCGCATTTACGCACAAGGCACAGCACCGGTAACTTCATTAACACCGGATCGGGATCAGATCAGGATCTGACGGTAATTCATGTTCTGTGTTTTGCTACACACACCTACAGGTCAGCTGTTAAACACACACATTCTACATTTATATGTTTATATGGTGGAATTGTTTGTAATAAAGCAGCCCCTACTGTATGGATGAATCCTGAGCTCCGTCCTGTTATTTTTATTTTTAAATCCGAGATAAGTCCACAACCCCACTTGATTTGACTGTCTACAATCATGTCTGACTGTAGATTTCACCCTTAATATCATTCAGTATCACACAGGCTTGAATGATATTGAAGAGAGAGAGAAACAGAGACAGAGGGGGAGTGATGAGTGAGTTTGCGCGTAGTTAATACACGCTTCGAAAAGACGGTATTTGCTCCACTATTTTTGCGTGTGGCAAATAGCGCTGGCCTTTGTGAATTAGACGGTTTTTGCAATGAGGCTTATTTGCATAGAAAGGGGGCAATTTTGCGCCGAATGTATAAATATTACCTAATTTACTTGCATGCAAATGGAACAGGCGCACCATGACACTGTTTGCTTGGCAGCGCAGTTTGTGGTGCAATTCGCCCTTTGCGGGTGCTTTGTGAATTAGACGCTCTCTTTTTGTCTCATTTGCACCGGTTTAGCGGCCGCAAAAGCTGCGCAATCCTTTTGTGGATTTGGCCCTTTGTCTCTCCTTCTCGGAAGTAGGTGCCCAGCCAAAGGTTATGCCTAAACTAGGCCTGTGTTGAAAAAATCGATTTTCCGATTCTAAATCGATTCTCATATTAATTCCTAAAAATCGATTCGTATGTCTAAAGATCAATTTTTTTTTTTTTCATAATTACATTACAACTTTTGGTATTTTTTTTTTTATGCCCAAAAAAGGAATGTTGCCATGTTTTTGCCTTTAAATATGTTTAAAGGTATGTCAACATTAAAGTTTTCAGTTATAATTGCATAAATTGTCTATATTTCTTTAATTTATATACTGTCTTGGGGTTACATTTGGAAAAAATGCTAAAAACCAAATTCGCAAAAATGGGAAAAAATTTAAATGATTTCATAGGGCCGTATCTCTGTTTGCTGCCCTGGATCTGTTTGATAATTCTGCCCCACGATGTTTCTGAAAGCAGTTCTATCAGCATTCTGGGAGGTGATTGGTCCTTACAGCATCATTAGCTGCCAATACTTGCTGTTTAATCTTAATATAATACTAGTATTAATATGTTGCATAACTACACAGTCATATCATTTATGCAATAGCTCAAAAAACTGTTTTAATAACACTAACCCAAATTGATATCGGAATCGAATCGAATCGGATTGAATCAAATCTTGATAATCGATTCTGAATCTTAAGAATCCGAATCAAATCGATTATTGACATTTGAATTGATCCCCAGCCCTAGCCAAAAGGTGTCACATAGAATGTTATATAACTTAAAGAAGAACTGAATACCAGCTGGAGACATGAAGACATCACTGGAACTGCTGAACGTCTCTGTTGATGAAGAGCTGATCACATTCTGTGGCAATAACACAAAAATCCAGTAAATTCCAAAGGGTTCACATACTTTTACTTAGATTTCTGTGTCCTCTGTACCACTCCCATAGTCAAAATGATAAAAAAAGATTTTTTTTGTGCAAAAAATCAATTAACTCTAGTGTATCTCACATAGCTGCTCCACTGCACTTAAAAAGTGACCACAGATATGCAAACATCTCACAATTTTCACTCACAGTTTGTAAAACTACTATTTTGGACATATTTATTTCTGTTGAACCCCCGTCATGTGCTCATGTGAACTCTGGACTCATGAATGTTTTGTGAACATTTTGTGAATGTGAATTAGTTCTTTAAAGCCGGCTCAATCTTCAGTCTGGGATCAGCTTCGGATGCCTCTTAAAATGGCCGCTTTGAAAAACTACAAAGACCAGTGTGCCTTGGGGGCGGCGATGGGCGATAATTACGGGCGATTATCACGTCACGCAGCCCGCGGAGCACAAAATCTCTGTTTCTCCCCCAGATCACGCTTTTTTCTCTCAACCCCCAACCCCGCTCTTGGCTTCGTGCCAAAGGCACGTCGGAACAGACCGGCCTTCCCCCCCGAAGGGGGGAGGGAGAAAACGCGCCCGCATCGGGATCTGGCCTGGGGATACGTACGGCTAGCTGCAGCCCGGAGCGCTGCTCCGCTGCAGCGCTTCCTCTCTCCCTCTGCTACTAACTTTTCTCTGTTTGAGTTTATTTTGCAAGGAGGAACCGATCCTCCGGGAACGTGCCCACACCAGCCCAAGGAGCATCCCGCCATCTGAGTCCGTGACGCCCACTCACTCATCAGCCATTGGACGGGAGCCCGCACGTCCGACGAGTGGACCGGACCCGCGCGCACCGAGACGACGTGACCAGGCTCCGTTGACCAGGGGTGATCGCTCCGGCTGTTGCACGCTGCAAAACTGTCTTTTCTTTTCAGAGTTAGAAGCAGAAGAGGGACTCAGAAGCCGCCCGCTACCGGAGAATCTCCACCAGAAACGATCGGCGGTTGGATCAGAGCCGAACCGAGCCGAACTGGGGGTCGGACTGGAGAACCCCGGCAGAAACTCGATCAGTACCCCGAAGGGCCCGAGGCTTCCCGATCCGGAGCCCAGAGGAGGCGTGAGGTTTATGGTTCTGGGTGATCAGTTTAATCTAGAGCGGTTCAGAGCTAAACTTGTGTTTAATGAAGTTACTGCACGCATATTACTGTGTAACGCCGGCAACTACCAGCATTATTATTGTTTGTTTATTTTGTGGCGCTATTTTTAGCCAGTTATTCACGGTTTAAACGCCGTGTTTTGTCATCCCGTCTGATTGCACGTGGCGTGGCGAGGGCGCCGCCATCTTTAAATACCACAGGGCGCCGCCATCTTTAAATACCACAGGGCGCAGCCATCTTTAAATGCGTTGCCGGCCACGTGCAGCCACGTTGTTTTGAAACAGAGATGATCGTTTTGTATCACGTGTTTATTGTTTTTCGATTTATTTCCCTCCATGCAGTTAACGTTTCATTGTTGTTGTTGTTTTTCTTGATAGTTAGTGTTTTATGTTTTTAATGTAGTTGCCATCAGGATTTATTCACGGTATCGCTTTCACCATCTGCTAGGTACCTGGATGTAAATAAATTCTGATTGACTTTAATGAGAAGTTGTTTGTGATGTTTTAAACACATTCTTGTCACAATGGCTGTTTGACAGAGCTAGTGCCGAACTTTGTAATGGCCTTCAACATTATCCACCAGAAATAATAGCCCTTACTGTTATTCTGGTGGAATAATCCTTAATTTTTTAGACTGTCAAATTTATAATTTTTCTTGGAAATCCAGGTGGTGCCCCGAAAATAATTAAGTAATTTTGAATAATTCAATTTGATAAGCAATCTACTTTATTAATTATTAATAATTGTTTAAGGACAATTATTAATAACTTGTGATAATTGAAAGGCACAACTGCTGTGGCACAACATTTCACATTTTCCTTTTGAGGTTTGTCTGAATGTTGACATCTTTCAAAGACTCTATGTAATCTTGGTATTTCAATGCGGTGTTTTAGTGGCCAGTTGTGTCGACATACTGAATAGAGCACAAGGCTATTCTTAGAGACGACCTCGGGCTAGTCATGTTACTCCGGTGAACCCGTTAATGTGTCCACCGTATGCACTCTTAAGACATGTCCATCATCAATTAACAGAGTATGGTGCTTTGCAAACAAGGCCACTGGTACAATTGTTGAAGAGGAAGAGGAAGTGGACCTGTCACCGTGCTGACATCTCTGCTATTAGAGGAAATTTCTCAGGTGCGGTGGCTGGCAGTCTCCAGTGTTTACCGGGGAGCATCATTAGCCTGCCGCCTCACAGCCTTAAAATGTCATATATCCACAGTAATGAACTGTGAGAACACGCACTATTCCCAAAGTTCCCCCATGCAGCACCCACATTAATCCAAATGCTCAAACTCTGCAACTCCGGTCCCTCCACTCATTAACAGTGGCAGATATCAAGATAGGAATAATGAGGAAGTACCCGCAAGTCAGGGCAGATATTAAAGAAATAGGAAAGTGCGTGTGAGAGAGCGAGATGGGGGGAATAAATCCTGTCATAAATGGCAAAAGGCCCTCGAGAGATGGCCCGGTCTCGGATGACAAACAGCGTGCCTTCATGATATTTGGAGATGGTGACGTCCTCTGTGCAAGTCACGTACAGTCAGACCAAACACACTATTTAAGCAGCTCTTTATACAATAAGTGTTTGTAAAAAATGTTTATAATACTGAGCAAGAGACACCCAGGTTTACCCACTTTACAGGAGAGACAAAGAGAAAGAGAAAGAGAGAAAAAAAATTCTGAGCATGCTGTGATTTAGTAACATAATATATTTTGATTTGTTTATTAAAGTTCACCAGTACAAATACATAGAATGTAAATTGCAAAACTGCTTAACTTCATTTTCACTTCAACAATATTATTAATATCGTATGAAAACCCCACTAAGAATATTACAGATATTGTTTGCCAGACAGGATGTCTTTTGTGCCAATCCATTTATATCTATAGCTTTGTTTAAGGTTGAAAAACAAACAATATAAATATATATATATATATATATATATATATATATATATATATATATATATATATGCCAGATGTATGTGTGTGTGTGTGTGTATATATGCATTTTTATATTTATTTTACATTATATATATATTTATATTAAATTTATTTTATAATGTGTATATATATATATATATATATATATATATATATATATATATATATATATATATATATATATATATATATATATATATATATATATATATATGCCTCAGGTTTTTAACAAAATGGTATTAACCATTAATTTATATGCAGACAAAGGAAAAAAAATAAAAAAGAAAGCCTACCTAACCCAAAGAAAAACAACTGTCCATTAGACCTTATTCTAACTTTTTTTTTATTTGTTTTAATATATTTTTATACCATTAGAGCTGAACAGATACCTTGCAACTCTGTATAGGTTTCATCTTACAATATATTTTCATTGCTTTGTTATATTTGGACCCACAATGTCATGTAAACATTAAGCTTCATTAAAAAATGTTGACTTTTGATTTTTCCATATTTAAAACAGAGATTTCTTTTCTTTGTGTTTATCCTGAAGAACGACGATGTAATGATGACTTGGTATTGGGCCGTATCAGCTCTGAAAGGGTTCACAAAAGTCTTTCCAAATCACTTTGTGAGACTCAACCTTTCTGCCACGGCTGCACTCACACAATCCATGTTCCACGTAAACTCGCTGTCAAATGTGTTTGGATCCTGAAAATTTGACAAATGTCTGTCCTGACCCCAGAAATCCCTGAAATGAGAACAACCTCAGTGACAGCTCTGGCGACGAGGGCAAAGGAAAACCAGCGTGTTAGCAGACGTGTCAGAGCAGAGCTAGCAGCAGAACATGGGCTTTCATTTGTGGAGCAATGCAGGTGCCCAAAAACCTCAAATAAATAAATACAATTTAGATAAAAATCAACTGTGATTGCCTTTTTGGTGTTGTTTCTACAACTAATGCTTCTAATTCAAGATTAGGGAGTTGTGCTTGTGGCAAATGTTACTAAAGTTAGTAGCGTTAGCATTAGTTCTAATGCTATTCCATCAGGCACCTTAATGCTTTTTAAAAACAGTTGTACTTCCTCGTCTAGAAATGTGTCTGTCCCATTCTCAACTGACTCTCCAGTAGGTAAAATATGTTTTTCACTGACCCAAAATAATAATAATAAAAGGGTACGTGCCTTATTTCGAAAAGATATTGTTGCCACCCCTAATATTACTGTTTATTGGAATCGTTTCACAGATCATATTGATAGGAAAAAAAACTTGGATGCTTCCTGAAAGTTTTTAATCACAAATAAGGTTAAGGAAATCTCTTACACAATTATACATAAATATTATCCTGCTAGCCATTACATGCAGAAATGCAAAAAGGACATTAATAAGAACTGTTCCTTCTGTAATTTACATCCAGAAACAGTTGTTAATTTATTCTGGCTTTGCTCTCATTCGAAAAAACTATGGGCAGATATTAGCAAATGTATTATTGACTTTTTCACTATAGATTTTAATTTACATTGGGGAAATGTTGTTTTTGGTTTCCATTGTTTCCCTTAGAAAGAAGGAAAATGTAACTTTTTGATAAATCTGTTTTTATTTCTTGCCAAATTTCATATTCATAAGAGTACATTTTCAAAGAAAACCCCTTGCTTTTATGTTTTCCAGAAAGAAATGGAACTTTACTTAAAACTAATCCCTAAATCAACAAATGAAAAGGCTATTAAAACCTTGTGTAAAGACTTGTGTAATATGTATAATCTTCTTGAATAACGAACATCACCCCTGGCACATGTTCTGTATTCTATTTGTATACTGTTCCTGTATACTATTCTGTGATAATTCTTTTAAATAAAGTAAAAAAAAAAATTTTTACTAACTCATCACTTTACATACGTACATCAAATCTGCGACATTTCAGATGATTATTCCAGATTATTTTTCATATAAAAGGGCCATTGATGTCCCTGGTATTCATCCATTCTCCAGAGATTTAAAGCAATTTTGGAAAGATCACACAACCTTGCTTTGTGCTTTCATTTTGAATAATATTAGAATAATACTTCATATTATTCAGTTTTATCAGAGTCTCGTGCAAAGTGGGCGGTTAAATGAATGATAAATCCATGTGAATATATTTAATGACTTTACTTCATAAATAATTATCTCTGCATTTGTACGTGTCATCAACAGCACAGGCCGGTCCTTCTTACACATCTACTCATCAAAGCGTGACATTAGATCAATATGAAATCTTGCCAAAGCATTACTGTGCAGGTATTGACTCAATATTGCTCTCAATTTCAGAGCAGCACAATATATTGTAACTTCTTCAGCTCCTGCACTGTCAAGGTAGTGTGCCTTTTTGATAAAAAATGAGAGCCAAATGGCCGTGCTCCATCTGTGTCCCTAAGATTGAAGTCCACCTTTTGAAATAAATTGTGTGCTCCATAGTGGCCTTGCTTAAACGTGACTAGTAGCTGTCAGCAGTCCTAGCTTCACTATGCAGAGTTTTGCTTTATTATTAACCACTTGAACCTCATTCTTTTATCTGTCAGTGGAATTGAACTTAGTATTATTCAAAGCTGTAGATTTAAAAAGGAAATTAAAAACTGAAAGTCTAATACTTGACTAATGACAGAATGTAAATTACAGCCGGTACTAGTGTCTGGATATTGAGCTCATAATATGAAAACTAGCGATCCTCACGCATCTCAATGAGTATAGTAACCGCCATTACCCTCCGTTCAGTTTGTCATTGTCCTTTAACGTCCTTTCTTTTGCGAGGTATATTTTATACTTAAAAATCTTTTGATAAATATGAAAAAAACACCGTCCGGTTTGGGCAAGCAGTCTGTTTGTCCTGTTCCTTTAACTTTCAATTATTGGAACCTAAAATAGTATTTTGACTAATGAAAGCAATCTTTATTTATACAGCACTTTTCCTACAATTGTAATGCAAAGTGCTTTACATAATAAAATCAACATTTAACATGGAAAAACTCACACACTCATGGTTAAAAACACACATCTGGTCATTTTACACACCAGATTCCCCACGTCCCGAACAGGGCGATCGCCACGGCAACGACCCCACAGGCCAAGTAGGCGGAGTCCACATAACCAGTAACATATGAAAAAGTAAAAACAACATTAAAATTAAAGCTGCAAGTAGCGATGAACGGGCCCTCGCACCCTTGTGCATGTTCAGGCTGCTGTGGAAGCTTGTATGACTTGATGTAGATTCTTCAGGCCTGGACATTTAGTGGATGAAACCACCCACGACTCTCTATGTCAAACCATTCAAATGTTATGGCAGAAAGTAGGAACTATCATATATCGACCAATCAGATGGACGGGGGCTAATTTGCAGTAATTATGTTCAAGGACTCAAAACTGAGTCTGATGACACCACCCACAAGTCTTTATGTCAAACCATTCAAAGGTTATGGCAGAAAATAGGGATTATAAAATATCCACCAATCAGAAGAAGGGGCGGGGCTAATTCATGCCAATTATGTTCAAGGACTCAATACCGAGTCATATGACTACACCCACGAGTTTTTATGTCAGACCATTCAAAATGTATGGCCGAAAGTAGGAACTATCAAATATGGACCAATCAGATGAAGGGGGGGGGCGCGCTTTTTGGCGTCTAGCGTCGCCACGGTAACGCTTTTGACTGAGAAAAGTAATGCGCGTTGTCGCAGGATGGAGACGCCGGTTTTGATGTATAACACACCTGGGTGCACGTTACGGTTCAGGCCGCATTAACTGCCGAAGGAATGGCCTAAATTTTGCCAAAATTAGACGATTCATTCAAAATGGCCGACTTCCTGTTGGGTTTGGGCCATGGCGCCAAGAGACTTTTCTTTAAGTTGCGACATGATACAGGTGTGTACCAATTTTCGTGCATGTACGTCAAACCGTATTGTGGGGCTTGAGGCACAAAGTTTTCTAGTGGGCGCTGTTGAGCCATTAGGCCACGCCCATTAATGCAAACCATTAAATATCAACATTTTCGGCAAAAAGGCCCTCATTTCGTCGGAAGAAAAATAAAAACGAAGAAAAAAACGAGAACATCTCCTACAGATACAATAGGACCTGAGGTTCCACAGATGACGACCGTAGTCGTAGAAACGACTACCAGTATCCAGTTGTGTGACGAGAAAAGAGAGTGGAAACAAACCCTATTTCAAGGCCATGGTCACATGCATGATGCCAAGTGCACAGACGTGCTCTCTGACGTTTATCCAAGTCTCACTGGCAAACGTGTGAAACTTTCACACTGATGTTAAGCTGCTCTGCATGTTTTACAGAAAGTGAAATCCAAGCATGTCAACAGTAACTGTAATCCTCTCCGGTGAACTCCCAGTAGAACGTGATTAGGACCATCTCACAGACCATTACTCTGTATACCTTTGTCTGGCTGTAAACGTTAACACCATGAGATTGTTGTTTTTTTCCCCTCATTTTCTTAATTGTAGGGTTTGTTGTTGTTAAGAAATACACGGGCAATTGCTGAAGAAATCATTTAAAGAAAGTGATGCTTGTGATTTATCTTGACTTGATCTTGATTAGTTTCTGATTTGGTGTAATTGACCATGAAATTACTACAGATTTTTTTTCTCCATCTGAGTCCATTTAACAATCAGAAATTAAAGGAAAAACAAAAAAGAAAGGAATGCATACATAGCCATGCGTACATAGCTCTTTTTCTAAGCTGGAAGACTTGAAAACACAATACAGAATAGAATACAATACAATAGTATAGAATAGAATGCAATAGATAGCCATTATTGCCCTGATACAAATATATTTGTTGACTGAATGAGAACTAATTAGGAACAAATTAGGGATTCACTGCAAATTATCTAGTTGTTAAAGTTCACAGAAACTGCTTCCAAAATTCAGATTGTGAGGTATTTGTAGAGAAATGTTTTTTGTTTTAACACTTTGCAGTGACATTGGTTGGTGAGGGTCGGACCTGGTACTCGGGTGACCCTAAAGTCTGTGAAAGATGTTGGATTGTTCCTGCAGGGGTCTGGTACGGTCAGGTTTTCAAGCAGCAGACGTGACTAAAGTAGGGTTTAATAATAAACCACAAGAATTGTGGACCAAAAAGATTGAAAATGCTCAGACACAAACAGACAGGGGAAAAATATTTTAAATAAATAAATAAATACACCAATACAAATCCAAGCATCAGTATATTAAGATCAATAGCTTGTTAAACTTCATAAAATAGCCGAAGGACCATTTATTAGATGCACAGATATACAGATGACAGTATCCCTGTTTATTCCCTGAGGATGTGACTGATTTTATGAATATGTATGAATCTCACTCCATAAGTGGTTCAAGAATAATTCTGAAAAAGATGGAAAAAGCAAATGGGTCAATGACGAATAAGGATTTTCAACAGGTCAGTTTTTTGTCAAGATGAATTGGCACTAGCCTTAAAAAAAACTTGTGGCGCAACCATGATTCATATTAAAATAAATTAATGTCCTTAACATCTTGAAATCTTTTTTTTACAAGTTTTCAATATTATACAGAAATGGTTGTTTTTTTAATGGTCGCGCCACATGATATTTCATAAAATGGACATCAGTCAAACTTTGTTTGTCTATTATGATGGAAATATAAATATAAATGTGTATAAATCTTACACACTACAAGATACTTCGGAAATCATGCCAGATAGGGCAGAAGATTGATTTAAATACATTTAGAGTTATTTCAAAAAAGTTTTCAAAACAAGAGTCCTGGTCAAACGTTCGCACCCAATGACATTTTGACGCTTAAAACAACAACAAAATCCCAAATAACTAGTATTTTTTGTAAAATTCAAGTGAGTCCATATGTGGGACAGGTAGGTCATATATATATAGTATTTTTTTATCCATTTAAACCTTTTTTGAATTGAAAAAAAATCTGTTCTTCAGAAAATATAGGCGTCACGTCATTGACCCAAATACATTCAAGGATATTGGAGAATGACCCACCAAGCACCAACTGAAGAGGGGATTTCTGGATGTGGTGAAAAAGGGCGTGCAGTTGGTTGGTGCGTCGGGGGAAAATGCAAAAGACAAAGGAAGGTAGAGACCAACGATCCACTGTGGCGAGTCCTAAAGGGAAAAGCCTTAAAAACAAGGTTGTGTCATCAATGTGTGTCCTTGCTTTGAGTCTGGCCACCTAGACCAATTCGCCCTAGGAGACCCTCCCAGAGGTAAAAGCTCCCAGCAACATACTGTAGCCCTGGGATCGGTTTGCACATAGATGAGATGAAAAGAATGAAAATAACACCTCCAAATCCAAGGCCGTGGGTTTCCCTCAGAGCAAAGCCTTCTCTTTGTTCAGAGTGACGTTCCGTCTCAAGTGGACCAAGTTTAGTATCTTATGGCGCTTTTTCACTAGTACCTACTCAGCGCGCCTCGTCCCGCCTCCACTCGCCTCGTCCTCGTTTGTTTTTAAACACCCAGGTGAGAGTTGGAGTGAAGCTGCTGTGACGTATTTGATTGTATGATCTAAACAGAGAAGACAACAACACTAAAGATGTAGAACCTGGAGGAGATTATATATGTGCTGCTGGATCTGTGACTTGTGTTCCATATCAAGTTAAAAAATGAGAGTGAAAGAAGCTTCAAGCGGCAATGCTTTTTTAAAAATTTTGTTTGTGTCGGCGCTGCTGAGAAATCAGCTGGGAGCCGCGAGTGACCGAGCGCCTGGTGGATCTGGTCGTTCCTTATCTCCCGTCTAGATCCCTTTTTAATTCTCTCCTCAGCTACCAAGTTTATGAACATCTGCACCTCAGAGTTGGATCATGAAACAGACTTTTGCGCTGCCATTGCCTGTCGAATAAAATGAAGAAGCCGCGAGTCGCTCTCGCGCTGACTCCCGCTTCCTGATTCAAACGTCCTGACATGCTAGATACCACATGGCTGGTCTGGGAACTCCACAGTATCGTTCTGGAAGAGCTAAAGGCGTCAGGAATGAGGTGGATAGGACCCAGATGCAGGAGACCAGGAGTTCCAAAAAACGTGTCTTAGGGTGCTTTCACACTTGTGGCCCGTTTGTTTTGTTCCGATTCAGGGGCTGAACCGATACAGTTGTTCCGTTTCTCGTTCGTGGCGTTTGTGTTCACAAGGCAAACGTCTGTACCGTTTCAAAGCTGTTAACAAATTCCATGCGCTAACCAGCTGCTCTCTGATTGGTCAAATGAACGCGGAAGGAGTTTCCTCTTCCGCATCCCGGGATAAACAACACGCCCCTTTCAGCGCAGCACAGACCGCAGCCGTTGGCTTTGGCTGATTTATGGTTCCGCGTTACACCAACGCAGATCCTACGGCATAGAGTACGGCGTAGGCTCTGCGTCGATTTAACGCGGAACCATAAATCAGGCTTTACCCATTCATTTATGTGCGCTCGGCGCAGAGCGGCGCTCGGCGCAGAGCGGCGCCCGGCAGCGGACGAGAGGCCGCCTGCTGGAGCCGGGTTTGGGCTGCGCAAACCCTGCCCGAATTGAACATTGTTTAATTTCAAACAAAGTTTAATTTATGCCGTGCTGGGAAGACATCTCGCATGTCCAATAGGAGAGGAGTTGGTGGAGGCTGGACCGACTCCTCTCCTTGCGTCGCGGCAGCACACACACAATGAATGAATGGAGCTGTCTCGGTTGCTGTGTTGATTATGTTCTCACTCCAAATAAAAAAAATGAACCGTTTCAGGTCTCGATTGGAATCGGGCCGAGACCACCTCTCCTAGGCGATCTCGGAACGCTTGTTTTGTACCGTTTCAGAGCGCGATTGCTGTGTTCACATAAACCAAAACGTTCCGATCTTGAGGGGGAAGCGTTCCCTGTACCGGAACAACTGCTTGAAATGGGACAGGTGTGAAAGCACCCTTATTAACAAAACCCAAAGCGCTGCTGAGCAGGATTGCAAAAAATCTGAATTGCACAAAACCAGACCGGAAACAAGGAGGGATGAAACAGTACAGACCAGGAGGGAGCAAGAGGAAGACAAGAAAGACCAGATATATACAGAAGGGTTGACGAGACACAGGTGCAGACAATCAGGGCAGAGGGGAACCAGCAAGGTCAAAACAGAACTGAAACACAAACACCCAGGTTTCAAAATAAAACAGGAACTAAATTACCAAACTGTGTCAAGAGGAGGTGGCTGGGAAGAAGAAGCTCGAGGCCTTTCTCTTTAGGCCTCTTTCCCCAGATCTATGAATGGATAAATGGATAGACTGTGGATGGATGGAAGGTTCCTGACCCTCATTTAGACTTGACCATCAATCTTAATTTAAATACCAATTCAGTGGGATTTAAACTTAATTAAAACTGATTTTTGGTCCTTATGCCTGTCAGAGTTGGATGCTGGCGTATGGCTCCTATCCATCACATAAAACCACCTAATATGAAGTGTAGACATGGTATTTACGCCAGCCAACCTGGCTTTCTGTCCATTGCAGTTGATGGTACTGTAAATGTCTGAACTACCATTTTTTACCTCCAGTCTAGACGGCTTCTCCTCAAACTGCAACCATGTTCTCTTATCTTTTCAGCACTTTGATGTGTCATGTATCTGGAGCGAAAGAGACTAGAAATCATTTACATTCAAGACATCATAATCAGTTAACCTGTTCTGATCGCTGGGCTGTATTATTATGATGTACTGAGGAAACATATCTCAAGAAGAGGCTTTAAGTAAAGGTGAGGCATTACAGACAGACTCTCTTGTGGCTTCAGTTGTTTAAACGTCGCTACTGTGACTGTGTTGCTGCACCTCGACTCTGTGGGAATCGGTACATGAATAAAAGTGCTCTCGCTGAGCGTTTTGCCTGGGGAAATTAGCAGAGGTTTGAAAAATAACAGAGATTTGCTCTCTAAGACTGCTCTTTTAGGTTCAGTAATGTTTAGTAAACAAATAATGGAGCTACAAGAAGTTGCTGAGGGGGAATGGAAGCAGGAAATGAGTCTTGGTGAGACCCGGTCCATCACTTATTTCCATTATATGCCTTAAATTTGAATTCAGTTTAGGATTTGTTTGATAATGTTTATTATTTCATTGATGTATCGTTATTAGGGCCCGAGCACTTACAGTGCGAAGGCCCTATTGTATCTGTAGGAATTTTAGTTTTTTTCTGACGAAATGAGGGCCTTTTGCCCCCCTAAACGTGCCCCAAAAGTCACCAAATTTTGCACCAAGCCAGGCCTGGCGAAAAATTTGATATTTAATGGTTTACATTAATGGGCATGGCAAAATGGCTCAACAGCGCCCCCTAGAAAACTCTGTGCCTCAAGCCCCATAATACGGTTTGACGTACATGCACGAAAATCAGTACACACCTGTATCATGTCACAACTTAAAGAAAAGCCTCTTGGTGCCATGGCCGAAACCGAGCAGGAAGTCGGCCATTTTGAATTAATTGTGTAATTTTGGCGCAATTTATGCCATTCCTTCAGCAGTTAATGCGGCCCGAACCGTAACGTTCACCCAGGTGTGTTATACGTCAAAATGTTCGTCTCCATCCTGCGACGACGTGCATTACTTTTCTCTTTCAAAAGCGTTACCGTGGCGACGCTAGACGCCAAAAAGCGCACCCCCCTTCATCCGATTGGTCCATATTTGATAGTTCCCCAAAAGTCACCAAATTTGGCCTGAATAAGCCCCGCCACTTCTTCTGATTGGTTGTCCCTATTTTCTGCTATAACTTTTAAATGGTTTGACATAGAGAGTCTTCGGTGGTGTCATCGAACTCGGTTTTGAGTACTTGACCTTCATTGGTGCAAATTAGCCCCGCCCCTTCTTCTGATTGGTCGATATTTCATAGTTCCTATTTTCGGCCATAACTTTTGAATGGTTTGACATAAAGACTCGTGGGTGATGTCATCGGACTTAGTTTTGAGTCCTTGACCTTAATTGGTGTAAATTGCACACGCAAGGGCCCGTTCATCGCTGCTTGCAGCTTTAATTTTCTTTTTTTTGTTTGGAATCACATGTCAACAATACATACATCTTTATCGCTTAGTTAGTTTTTGCAACACAGTGCTCCAGTTTTTTTTTCCATTCACAAAACATGTTATAGCAGAACACATGAACATGGGGTGTTTTCTGTTATAGTAGTACAAGAAAATAGATACTTAAACAAATCTTGTTTAAAAGAGGTCATAGAAAAGAAAATTAAACAAAAGCCGGGCGTTTCAGGGAAATATACATTTTCCATTGCTCCCAGATGTCCTTGAATTTAGATTGCTGCAGCTTCATTGAGAAAGTAATTCTTTCCATCACAAATATATCATAAATAATATTATACCATTCACCTATAGATGGGATGTCTGGCTTAAGCCATTGCTTTGTTATTGCTTTTCTTGCAGTTAAGCTCATTATTCCAAATAAGTGTTTAGTTTCAGAACTTACAGTGATTGAACGTACAAGCCCAAGGAAGAGTTCGTCCCAATTAGATGCAATGTCCTCCCCAAATATAATCACTAGTTCTGTGTGAATGTCACGCCAGAAAACATTTGTGTATTGTTATTTTCATTCCACTAAAGTATTAACTGCTCATGGAATTGAACTTGAAATGGTCACAACAAATAAGTACTTAGGAATTGTCATTGATGAGAACTTGTCTTTTAAACCACACATAGAAAAACTTGTTTTCCTTGCAAGTTAGGAAATATTTAATATCAACCACTTTCGTTCCTTTACTGGATTATGGAGACTTGTTGTTTATGAACGCACCTGTCACTTATTTGAAAAATCTGGACACTGTATATCATTGTGCCTTACGTTTTATTACAGGATGTGGCAATCTTGTTCACCACTGCACTTTGTATGCGGGTGCAAATTGTCCATCTTTATCTGCCCGCAGACTTTCTCCATGGTTAGGTTTTATAACTCAATTCAATTCAATTCAATTTTATTTGTATAGCATCTAATATAACAGACGTTGTCTCTAGACGCTTTCCAGAGACCCAGAACATAAACCCCTGAGCAATTATTACATAAACAATGGCAGGTAAAAACTCCCCTAGTGGGAGAAAAACCTTAAGCCAAACAGTGGCAAGAAAAACTCCCCTTTAGGAGGGAAGAAACCTGGACCAGGACCTGGACCATAAGGGGGGACCCTCCTGCCGAAGGCCAGACTGGGGGGGTCGGGGACGTCAGCAGCACAGCAGACATCCACACAGGCAGGTGGATGACCAGAGGGGGGGGGGGTGGGCGCAGACCAGCACGCAGCTCCCAAAAGCTCCGGCCTGCAAACATGCACAAAGGAGAAAAAAGGGGGCCAGCACAAGAAACTACAGGAACGATGGACAAAAATGATAGCTATGAGATACTTGGATCATGTCGGTGCCCCCCTACAGCATAAGCCTATAGCAGCATATCTACCACAAAGCTATTTATTTATATATAAATCTCTTCTTGGGCTGGTTCCTACTTATCTATGTTCATACATGTGTAGAGACCCTAATCCTTACAGCCTACGCTCACAGGATTTCCTCCGCATGTTGGTTCCTTGAGCCAACACTGAACTTGGGGAAAAAGCCTTCAGATCTGCTGCTCCCTGGTCCTGGAATGACCTTCAGAATGACCTGAGGTCACCTGAACTGATCACTCTGGGGGAATTTCATTCCGTTTTAAAGGATCGAGAAACTAATTCTCTTGGCCAATGTGATTGTTTTTAATCGAATAGTACTGAAAGGTTTTACATTATATGGACCTATCCTGTTGCTGACTTTATGTTGTATGTTGTACTCAGTCCATTTACATGGGAAGTTTAATTCCTCTTTAATTCAGAATTAATATTAAATCCGATTTAAAATTAGTAAAAATGACCATGTAAACACATAATTCCGAATAAAAATGGCCATTCCGAATTAAACTTAATTCCGAATTAAGCGGCTGGTTTATTCCGATTTTAAATCCGAATAGAATAATTCCGCGATCATGTTTACACTCATTCCTCTTTAAATTAATTCCGGTCTTTCCCTCGCCCGTCTGTCTCCATGACGCTTATATTCCGCGCTGGGCTTGTTTTCGAAACGAAGTTTCAAGATGGCAGCACGCAGTAAACACTGGTCAAGAGCAGAGACCATTTATTAAATAAATAGCTTGGAGGACCTGGAAATAATTAAAAGAACAGATGGCAGGAAAAAGAAAAATTGTGAGCTTTTCAAAGTTGAAGCGACTAAGTGGCTAAGTTTGTTTTTCTTCCGGTAGACGTAACTTCCGGTCCACCCCCCTATCCAATCAGAACCTTTCCAACTCCCAGACCTGTAGAGGAATTGGATAAAGCCGAACAAACGTGTTTTCCATGTAAACCTCAATTCAGAATTACTATTTCCATGTAAACTCGAAGGAAAATAGACTAGGTTTACATGCAGTCAAAATTCGGGTTATTGCTAATATTCCGGTTACTGAAACATTGGGAATATTCCGTTTCCATGGTGATTAATCATTTGGGATATCTGGATCAAACCAGCGACGCACGGAGAACATCATGATGCAATTACCATCATTTCTGCTTCTTCTTCCTGTATCCAAATTCAAAACAAATGCTGCTTCGCGCAACTTTTCGCTAACCTTCTTGTAAATCTCACTATCCCGGTACTTTCTACCGTCTACAAATGCAGAAATGTTCATATCCTTCATTACATTTATGAAGTGATTAGTCTCCTCCTGGTCTTGGTTTCTCCGTGTTTATAAGAACTTCCTGGACTCAAAAGAGCAAGAGCATGCGCAGAAAACAAATTCATGTTCCGTTTTATGGGGATATTCCATTTGGTGTTTACATGACCCAATATTCAGGTTTTAAAAGGAGTAACCCAGGGGTCATATTCGGGTTTTTAAAAACCCGAATATGAGCAAATTCGGGTTATTCAAAGGGGTTATTGGTGTTTACATGGCCGTGCAAATTTGGGTTATTGCCAATATTCGGGTTTTAAAAGGGTTATTGATGCATGGAAACACAGTCAATGAGTTTTTACCTGGTTAAATAAAGGAAACAAACTAATGTCGCTGTTTTTCCAACATCCAACATGTGACTTGATCTGTTTCAATAAAATGGATGAACTGAATTCATTTTGAGCATATTTGGCTTATCAGGGCTGAGCCGGAGCGGGGTATTAGCGCTGCTTCCTGGCCCGGGGCGGAGCGGTGGCCCCCCAGACCCCCAGACCCCCAGACCCCCAGACCCCCCCAGACCCCCAGACCCCCAGACCGGGCATCCGTGGACAGGTGCAGAGGGCCGTTATAATTGGCAGCGACGGCAGCCAAGCCTCTGGTGGGGCCAGCTTGTGACTCCCGAGGAAGACACACAAAATGAGTCACTGCATCAAAAAAAAAAATGAGGTTGGCAACCTCCTTACACATCTGGGCGATTTTTCAAATGAGCATTTCTAGGCCCCAGAGGAAAGCAGAGCGCTTCTGCTATCACAAGCTATTGGAACAGAAATGGACACAAAATGCCTTTTTCCTTTTTTTCTCCCTGGCATGCATAACTAGGTTGGGCAAGAGGGCAAACTGTGCTGTTCAAAGAATGTTGGATACTAGAACACAAAGAGATGCGTTTTATTTTCTAACGAAATGAGGTTAGCAATATTTTTTGCAACTCTAGTTTTCCTTTAAAGCATCACATTTCCTCTTCCTGTTCTTAAAAGAACAATAAGAGATCAGAGAAAGAGGCTTTGAGTCCTAATAAGGACTACAACCGCTGCTTCAGACGGATTCTTCAAAGCTCATAGCAGAAATAACTCGGTTTTCATATCAGAGGTTCTAAACTCTTAAAATTGGATTTGAAATGTCATAGACATCTGTTTTCTTTGATCCGAAGCAACGGTATTGTCTTTTTTTGGTTGAACGCTATATTTAAAGACTTTAAAGACTGCGATATGAACGTTGCAGAGACAGAAAATCTGAATTTATTTCAGGCAGGAAATTGTATAATTGTTAAAAGGTTGTATTTACTCAGAAGTAGGTGTGTTGCAGTTGCAGGAGTTTCTGCAGAGCCACACTTGCACTCGCACCACACTGCAACTGAATAACCTGGAAAAAGAGACTATTTATTCAGTATTTTAAAGTGGAAGAAAAAAAGGCAGCGCAAACTTGCAACTAAAACTGTCTTTCTCGACAGAGAAATAAAAAAAACCCAAAAGCAATTCAAAGTAAACCGTGGCAAGAAATTTAGATAAAAATGTTTAATCAAATAGAATGTTTGATTTTTCCCGAGATAATTTCCCATCTTGTTATGCAAATTGAAATTAATTTGATGTCAGATGGTTTTATTTAGGCTATTCTTTTTATTGTAAAATCAGTTGGCTGTGAGCTGGCCTCCGCAGTCCCATCGAGCGCTTGACGAGGTTCTCCCAGAGTCCTGGTGATGCGCAGATCCACGGATGATGTCGTCGGTGTAAGGATTTTATGTGGGTGGGTTTTCTCTATTTGCAGGGTCAATTCCTGTTTTATGACTAGGCTGTTAAAAAAAGGCTGTCTTCAGAACAGTCAAGGGTCTGTTATGGTGTTCCGCAGGGTTCAGTGCTAGGGCCAATCTTGTTCAGTTTATACATGCAGCCGTTGGGAAGTATAATCCAGAATCACGGCATACACTTTCATTGTTATGCTGATGATACGCAGCTCTATTTGTCTATGAAGCCGGATGAAACAGAACCGTTAGTTAAACTTCAGGCATGTCTTAGGGACATCAAGGACTGGATGTCCAGAAATGTCTTGCTTCTAAATTCAGATAAAACAGAGGTTATCATTCTTGGTCCAGAGCATTTTAGGAAGGGATTAGATGGTGTTGCGATGGCTTCCAGTGCAACTGTGAGAAACCTTGGTGTTGTTTTCAATCAGGATTTGTCGTTTAAACCATATGTTAATCAGGTTTATAAAATAGCATTTTTCCATCTCCGTAATATTGCAAAGATTAGGAAAATCCTCTCGCAGAGTGATGCAGAAAAACTAGTTCATGCGTTTGTATCTTCTAGACTGGATTACTGTAATGTGTTGTTAGCAGGATGTCCAAGTAATTTGCTGAATAGGCTCCAGCTGATCCAGAATGCAGCAGGAGAGACCACGTCTCTCCAGTGTTAGCGTCGCTCCATTGGTTACCCGTAAAATTCAGAATCCAATTTAAAATTGTATTACTTGCGTATAAAGCCCAAAACGGCTTAGCTCCGCATTATTTGCAAGACCTGATAGTGCCTTATGTTCCTGGCAGAGCTCTCCGTTCTCGGAGTGCAGGTTTACTCGTAGTTCCTAGAGTATCCAAATGTAGATTTGGAGGGCGGGCGTTCTGCTATCAGGCACCACTACTATGGAACCAACTTCCAATCTGGGTTAAGGAGGCTGACACCACCTCCACCTTTAAAACTAAACTTAAAACCTTTCTGTTTAGTAAAGCCTATAGTTAGTGTTTAGTAAACCTCTAGCTGGTGTCGGTAAATCTCTAGGTAGTGTAAACTGTAGTGTGTTAGAGTCGCTCCTGTAGTTTCTTGTGCTGGCCCCCCTTTTCTTCTCTTTTTTCTCCTTTGTACATGGTGCAGCATCCTCTGCCAGTGGCGAAGAGCATCTCTGAATGCACAACACCGGAACCTGCAGCGTGGGAGTGAGAGGGGCAGGGTAACGGCCCCTTTCAGGCGGGGGAGACTCCTCTCCCTGGCCCTGCCTCTTCTCAACCTTTCCCCGACCCTGCACCCCAACCTGGGACTCGCTGATTGGGAAGGGGCTTCGGGAGCTGCGTGCTGGCCTGCGGTCCCCACCCCGGGTCATCCCGTTGCTGCTTCCACCTGCCCGCTGTGCTGTTGACGTCCCCGACCCCCAGTCTGGCCTTCGGCAGGAGGGTCCCCCCTTATGAGCCTGGTCCTGCTCAAGGTTTCTTCCCTCCTAAAGGGGAGTTTTTCCTTGCCACTGTTTGGCTTAAGGTTTTTCTGCCACTAGGGAAGTTTTTACCTGCCATTGTTTATGTAATAATTGCTCGCGGGTCATGTTCTGAGTCTCTGGAAAGATTTGTTGTATTAGACGCTATATTAATAAAATTGAATTGAATTGAAAAAATAGTTCAGATATTTACTCTTCGTTAGGTGAAGACAATGAAGAGAAACAGGGACGCTGAAGATCTGATATGTTTGGCAGATTGGGTTCACGTACAAAGAACACCTCCCTTTTTAGTATAAATACGACTGGATCCATGACCACCGTGTGCATTTTCTCTCCTACCTTTGTGGTTTGATAAAAGTGGGAAAACATTGTGCATGATATAATAAAAGCTTGTACAGTATTAACATTTGATTCTGTTCACTGGTCTTCTTATGGTGCACCAGACAAACGAACATGAGGATCATTCATCGGCTTTCTCGTAGTCAGTGATGTCACATGCAACATCAGCAGGCAACACATACATGTACTCTCCTCATCTTATATGGTGGAAGAAGGATTTATGGAGAACTCTGTAATTGGGGAAAAATCAAGTCATACTCTGGACATTCTGTTCTATAGTTTCCATGGTTACTAGCCTGCATGACATACATGTACCTATGCAGGAGGGTCTACATGCCTGCAGCACAAAAAAGAGGAAGATAATTCCTATGGCAACACAACGGGTGTACTTAATATTGCCCACATGATTTGTCATTGTTTTTTTATTTTATTTTATTTTACCTCTTGTTTTCGCTCAACTAAATAATGTCTAATTGAGAAAAGTTACACAATGCTGTTTTGTGTGAATTATCTGACTGACTGACTGTGGTCAAATTATAATTTTTTTCCAATTGTTTCAACCATAAAAAAAACAAAACAAAGAATAACACAACATTTTTAAAAATGTACTATAAATAATGCAAAACAACAAAATATTTTATTTTGGTATTAGGCAGCAGATCAAATTAAAACCAAAGTTGAAAGATAAATTTAAAATTTATATTATTTTTTGCCTTTGTTTTATTTTGTACTTTTATTTTGTTTGTTTTTTATTGTTGTATTATCTTTCTTTTCTGTTTTCCTTATTATTAATTATTATTAATTGTTTTCATCGAATGCTTAGGTCCGAGTGGTGGGTTTGGAAGGGGGTGAAAATATGTTTGTTTGTTTGACATCATTGTGGATGCCACTGTTTATAATATAAATAATAAATAAATATAAATGAAAACATTTGATCAGGAAAAAAAATGTACTATAAAGACCTTATTATTTGTAACCCGTCCTTCGACCCGAAACGAGCTGGGATAGGCAGTTATGTATGCAAGTATGTTTTTAACCCTGGTACTGTCTTTGGGTCAAAATGACCTAATTCTCCTGTTCCTTCTTTCCTCCTGCTCTCTCCTTCCTTCTTCCTTCCTATTTTCTCCCTTCCTTCCTTCCTTCCTTCCTTCCTTCCTTCCTTCCTTCCTTCCTTCCTTCCTTCCTTCCTTCCTTCCTTCCTTCCTTCCTTCCTTCCTTTCATCCTTCTTTTTTCCCTTCCTCTTTTCTCCCTTCCTTCCTTCCTTCCTTCCTTCCTTCCTTCCTTCCTTCCTTCCTTCCTTCCTTCCTTCCTTCCTTCCTTCCTTCCTTCCTTCCTTCCTTCCTTCCTCTTTTCTCCCTTCCTTCCTTCTTTCCTTGTTTTGTCCTTTCCTTTCCTTCCTTCCTTCCTTCCTTCCTTCCTTCCTTCCTTCCTTCCTTCCTTCCTTCCTTCCTTCCTTCCTTCCTTCCTTCCTTCCTTCCTTCCTTCCTTCCTTTCTTTTCTCCCATCCTCCCTTCCTTATTTTCTCCCTTCCTTCCATCCTTCTTTTCTCCCTTCCTTCTTTCTTTCTTTCCTTCTTTTCCTTCTTCCTTCCTTCCTTCTTTCTTTCCTTCTTTTCTTTCTTCCTTCCTTCCTTCTTTCCTTCCTTCTTCGCTTCCTCCTTCCTTGACCCGAAGACAGCACAAGGGTTAATACATTATTACGTTTGGTTAGGTTGCACCAGTAAAACATCACATGGGTTGGTATCTTGACCTTAGTAGGAACAAACATAAAGGTCAGCAGCAGTGATGTTTGATGTGTGACAGAGGTGCAGGTAAAATCTCCATCCTTTTAAAAACCATTAAATATCTCAGCACATACAGCAGCTTTTGCACTTTGAAAGTTAGCACCGAACCCAGAAATGCTCGGCCATTGACAGCGATGACAGATGAGAGACATGAAAATAAAATTCCTCTCCGTTGAGAGCCAACCGACAGCTATTTGTGGAAGCAAAGGCGCTCACACCATTTCATCTTGAAAGCCAGCCAGTGACTCAGCGTAAACACAAATATAGTCAGTTATTTCTTGAAGCGGAAGTTTTAATCTTTCCACTCCAGTTTTCTGTTCACTTCTGCATGACCATCATATTTGATGATTTTCGAGGGAAAAAAGCCCCCGAAAACTCTCTTACATCAGGTTTTCATGTCATGCCTGAGCAGAACTTGGCAGAGCTGGCTGTGGAATACGTTAGCATTTGGCCGACCACATCACTATTTTTATAGACCTGTCTCGCAATTACATATTCTCTGTTACTTTCACATGGAATTGGTTCTTTATGTGCTCCGATGCTTGTAGTCCATTAATTTAGTTTTATTGCTGCTCAATTAGATTCTGTTACGTCCTCTGGCAAGAAAGCAATGAGCATAAGAATAACTTATAACAATCAGCATTTGTTCTCCAAATATGAATCTCAAGAGAAGTGTAGGTGTAGCACATCAACGTCAATAACCTTCAGACCTCCTTCATGTCTCTCACAGTTATTACGATCTGGGCTGAATACTTTACACTTTTTGTGATGAGTTCTTCCAAGTCACTGGTGGCCTTCGCCATCCGAGGAAGTCACAATCTCAACGCCTACTTCAAGTTTCTGAGGGACTGTTTTCTCTCCGGATCTGGCATTGAGATAATTATAATATTGTCACCGTCCCTCACCGCAGTCTGTGCAGATGGTGATCATCTTCTTTGACGTCTCTACATCTTAATACTGGCTTTGGAGTTCCACTAATAATAATAATAATAATAATAATAATAATAATAATAATAATAATAATAATAATAATAATAATAATTAAAGCTGCAAACAGCGATGAATGGGCCCTTGCACGTGCAATTTTCACCAATAAAGGTCAAAGACTCAAAACTAAGTCTGATGACACCACCCATGACTCTCTTATGGCAGAAAATTGGAACTATCAAATATCGACCAATCAGAAGAAGGGGCGGGGCTAATTTGCACCAATTATGGTCTAGGGCCCAAAACCGAGTCCAATGACACCACCCACGAGTCTTTATGTCAAACCATTCAAAAGTTATAGTAGAAAATAGGGACTATCAAATATCGACCAATCAGAAGAAGGGGGGGGGGGGCGCGCTTTTTGGCGTCTAGCGTCACCACGGTAACGCTTTTGACTGAGAAAAGTAATGGGCATTGTTGCAGGATCGAGACGGACATTTTGATGTATAACACACCTGGGTGCACGTTACGGTTCGGGCGAAGAGGCGGCCGTAGAAATGGCATAAATTGCACCAAGATTACACGATTAATTCAAAATGGCTGACTTCCTGTTCGGTTTCGGCCATGGCGCCAAGACACTTTTCTTTAAGTTGCGACATGATACAGGTGTGTACCGATTTTCGTGCATGTATGTCAAACCGTATTGTGGGGTTTGAGGCATGAAGTTTTCTAGGGGGCGCTGTTGAGCCATTAGGCCACGCCCATTAATGCAAGCCATTAAATATCAAATTTTTCGCCAGGTCTGGCTTGCGTGCAAAATTTGGTGACTTTTGGGGCACGTTTAGAGGGGAAAAAGGCCCTCCTTTCGTCCGAAGAAAAACGAGAAAAACTAGAAAAACAAAAACGAAAAAAATTCCTACAGATACAATAGGGCCTTAGCACTGTAAGTGCTCGGGCCCTAATAATAATAACTAGAAAATTTCAGGAAATTTTGAAATGGGCTTGCCCTGCTTGCCCTTCGTCCCCTCTTGCTGCTTTTGTTTGGGGTGGTACTGGTTGTGTTTCAGGTTGTTTTGGTTGGGTCGGAGGTGCTTCTGGCCATGTTTGGGGTTATTAATAAAGGCCAATAAACCAAACCAAGGCCTGGATGCACGTTGCGGTTCGGACCGCATTAACGGATGATTTATTCACATGCTCCCCCATACAAATGCATAGGTTTTTGTAGCCATGGTAAAAAGTTCCATAGGATAGAATGGGAAAATTTGGCTTCAATATCTCAAAAGCTGTAAACGACAGCGTAATGAGACCTCAGTATGTTGTAGTCCACATTGTCCTGAGTCTTTAAACGTTGGGTGGATGTCTTTGCGATATATCGTGTTACCGAGCAACAAGCGTCCAAATTTCTGTTAGCATCAAAATTAGAATAGTTAAATATCTCAAAAAGCGTAATAGTTAGCATGATGAGACTAAAGTATTTTGTAGTACAACACGTCCCGGGTTTGTCAATGTTGTAATGATGTCTTTACGATAACCTGTTGCCTAGCAACAAGCGTCCAAATTAAAATTGACATTTTTTAAAAATTGAAAGTTAAATATCGCAAAAACTGTTTGTTTGTCATTGGCATAATGAGGTTTTAGGGTCCTTTAGTGCCAATCGGGCCAAGGGAAACCTTTTCTGTATACTAATATATCACCTTCATTTTTCAGGTTTTCTCGGGCGTGTTTTATTTTTGGGGGATTTTTTTCTTCCATATCAGAGCGGGGTCATGCTGCACACCCGCTGCTGCGCAGGGGTTTTTTTGCAACTTTAGCTATCAAGCAAAATGCTAGCAACAGTGCCCTTTGGGCCGTGTTGGACAATTGCAATGTGGTCATGCCACGACTTGACATGCCCATAATAATACAGCATTATAGAGGAATGATTTTCTTTTGCTGGATAAAATACCTGGCAATCCCCAGGGTCACTTTAAGAATAATTCATAATCGCAATCCCTGGCTGGTGAACGATGAAGGCCAAGACTCTATCGTGCTAATGGACGGGGAAAGCGGAAGTGACCTTCCTGTTTCAGTTTGCTAGAACTGAAGATAGCAGTGCAATGAAATAATGAATACAAGCAGATATTCAGACAAAAGTTCAACACGGCTGCTGCAGCGAAGGAAAGAGTCGACAGAGAAAAACGGCAGAGCGAGTGAATGTGGAAGACGAGTTTAAATATTTAACGACTGTTTCGTATGAACAGCAAATTAAGGCTTTATATTGTTCTCAATAATCACGGTCAATTAGGCTCAAACATTTCAGACACACAAACCTAAAATACTCGGTTGTATTCACATGAAAAAGTTTGGGTGAATGGACAAATCAAAAGATCAAATCATTGAAGCTGGGAAGTATGAGTGCATCTCTAAAATGTGCGTCATGCGATCGCTTTTCTACGGTGACTGAGACCCGCCATTGCTGAAAATTAAAGAAATGCTGCAAATAAAAATAAACGCAGCTGCAAATAAAATAAACGCTTTGCAAATAAAATAAACGCTGCAAATAAAAAGAAACGCTGCTGCAAATAAAAAGAAAACAACGCTAATAAAAAAGCCACAACAGAAGTGAATTACTGGGGACTATTTTTGCTGATGCACCGGTGTTTTTTACGTGAGAGGAGAAGAAGAAGACGAAGAGGACGTAAGAGAAAAGGAAGAAATAAGAAGAGCGAGGAATAAGAAGAACAACGAATGAGAAAATAAGTGAAAAGGTTAGGGTTCAACGTCGCTATGTGTAATTTTTAATGTGCAACACCGGTGCATCAGCAAAAATAGTCCCCGATAATTCACCTCCGTTGTGGCTTTTTTATTTCCGTCATTTTTTTATTTTATTTGCAGCGGGGTTTCTTTATATTTGCAGCGTTTCTTTTATTTGCAGCAGCGTTTCTTTTTGTTTGCAGCATTTATTTTATTTGCTAAGCGTTTATTTTATTTGCAGCAGCGTTTGTTTGCAGCGTTACTTTTATTTTCAGCAATGGCGGGTCTCGGCCACCGTACTTTTCCGATTAAATTTAACTTGTTTCGGCTTCATGAAGGGGACCAGACTGAAAGTAACTCAGGATATGTTGAAGTAAACCTGCTCTTGACCAGATTAACTTCACAGAGTCAGTTAAAGCAGTAAATATGGTTTTCTTTTCCCTTCCTGAAACCGGCTCAACTGAACCCTCTTGGTCAGGCTTAAGTAACCTCACTTTGTGAAATGGAAAACTCTGAGTATGTTGAACCTAAACTCAGGGAAACTCTGTTTCAACGCAGCCCACTTTGTGAAATGGACTATTTAGTTCTCCATTAGTAGATCAACTTTCTTACCATACAAGGACTGTCTCTAACTTGCCAAAATGGCTCTATAACCTTTTTCTACAATAATGGGTAAAACAATAGATTGTCATTACTGATCATTATGGAGCTTTTTCCCCTTCAGAGGGTGATTAATGAGATAAGTCTAGCTTATTAATGCATATTTATGTACTTGTACTCGAGCCTTATACCCACTCTTACATAGGGTTTACACAAAATGTGCCATTGTGGTGTTGCTTTGCTCAGTTTCACAGCCGTAGAGCAGCCGTGGTGTACAGACTCTCTGGATTGGGGTTTTGGATGGATAATTTTGCAATGCAGAAAAAATGAATGAGACAAGATCAATGAAATCAGCAGTCTGATGGATGATAGAGACGTTGAGCGACAGAAAAGGACGTTCCCTGCTGCGGCAGTTTAATTCCACTATCGCTGCGTCGGTTCTTTCTTTGTGCGTGAATCACAGTTGAAGGTCTGACCAAGAAAACACAGAAGCACAGTTTTCATACAATATCAAATAATATATATATATATATATATATATATATATATATTTTTTTTTTTATACACAATTAAAAACACTACGGACGTAAGAGTATTAGGGCCAGGCAGGAGAAAAATCTAAATAATATTTTAGAAGAGGAAGATTTTTTTTCACTATGCATTTCGAGAAAAAAGTGGAAATGTCGAGATTAATGTTGAAGCACAATTTCGACTTTATTCACGAAATTTCGACTTTATTCTTGGAATTGTATTTCAACATTGATCTCGACATTTCGACTTTTTTCTCAACATTTCAACTTTTTTTCGAAATTGTATTTCCACATTATTCTCGACATTTAAAATTTTCTCTCGACATTTCGACTTTTTTCTCGAAATGCATAATGAAAAAAAATCTTCCTCCTCTTAAATATAATTTTTATTTTTCTCCTGCCTGGCCATAATACTCTTCCGTAAAAACACCCAATATATAAAGATACAAAAAAGTTGTTAAAGAAAATAATGCGGAAATTTTTAAGTCAATGTCACAGAAAAGAAAAAAATACAAACTTACAAACGAACAAATGTTTTTATTTCAATCCTTACCTGTCCTAGTCCCACAGTCTACAGTACGTTTAAACTGCTTGATAAAGATATATCCAAAGGTATTCTGTAAAATAGGAGACTAAGAATCTGGTGAACAGTATTGTTGGCTTCTAAAGAGAAAAGAGATCTGGTTCTACCTAATTTAAGAGAGTATTACTGGGCAGATAGAATATGTGGAATTACAGCCAGTGGCTTTGTGAGGAGCCTCATTAGGAAACAAATAATTCCTTCATTTATTGGGGACTTAGAAGATGGGTTCAGAATAGGTAGGAATAATCCACCAACTATTGGATGGAAATATGTTTAAATCATTTTCACGACTCCAGGACAAATCTGGTCTATTCCCAGGGGTATTTAGATGTTTTCAAATGAGGCTTTATATTACAAAACACGTCGACTGATGAAAAAAAACACACCCAACAGATAGAGACTCTGTATCTCTTAATCACAAAAAGCTCATAACAGACAAATCAGACGATGCCCAACATATAAGAGGAAAGTGGGAATCGGAGGACAGTTGAGAGGGCGGTGAAGGTGAGATTCTTTAGAGCTCCTCTTTAAAAACACTAGTGAGAATGAATGTTGGTGATCGTACTCATATTTCTTTTAGGGACTGCCCCAAACTGCCCCAAACTACACAAATATTACAATGGTATTAACCCTTTTTCTTCTTTCTTCTACGGGTCAAGGAAGGAGGAAGAGAAGAAGGGAGGAAAGAAGGAAGGGAGGAAAGAAAGGGAGGAAAGAAGGAAAGAAGGAAGGAAGGAAGGAAGGAAGGAAGGAAGGAAGGAAGGAAGGAAGGAAGGAAGGAAGGAAGGAAGGGAGGAAGGAAGGGAAGAAGGAAGGAAGGAAGGAAGGAAGGAAGGAAGGAAGGAAGGAAGGAAGGAAGGAAGGAAGGAAGGAAAGAGGAAGGGAAGAAGGAAGGAGAGAGCAGGAGGAAAGAAGGAAGGAGAGTAAGGAAGGAAGGAAGGAAGGAAGGAACGGAAGAAAGAAGGAAGAAAGGAAGGAAGGAAGGAAGGAAGGAAGGAAGGAAGGAAGGAAGGAAGGAAAGAGGAAGGGAGAAAAGAGGAAGGGAAGAAGGAAGGAGAGAGCAGGAGGAAAGAAGGAAGGAGAGTAAGGAAGGAAGGAAGGAAGGAAGGAAGGAAGGAAGGAAAGAGGAAGGGAAGAAGGAAGGAAATAAGGAAGGGAGGGAAAAAGGAAGGAAGGAAGGAAGGAACGGAAGAAAGAAGGAAGAAAGGAAGGAAGGAAGGAAGGAAGGAAGGAAGGAAGGAAGGAAGGAAGGAAGGAAGGAAGGAAGGAAGGAAGGAAAGAAAGAGGAAGGGAGAAAAGAGGAAGGGAAGAAGGAAGGAGAGAGCAGGAGGAAAGAAGGAAGGAAGGGAAAAAAGAATGAATGAAGGAAGGAAGGAAGGAAGGAAGGAAGGAAGGAAGGAAGGAAGGAAGGAAGGAAGGAAGGAAGGAAGGAAGGAAGGAAGCAAGGAGGGAAGGAAGGAAGGAAAGATGGAAGCAAGGAGGGAAGGAAGGAAGGAAAGATAGAAGCAAGGAAGGAAGGAAGGAAGGAAGGAAGGAAGGAAGGAAGGAAGGAAGGAAGGAAGGAAGGAAGGAAGGAAGGGAGAAAAGAGGAGGGGAAGAAGGAAGGAGAGAGCAGGAGGAAAGAAGGAAGAAAGGGAATTTTGACCCAAAGACAGTACAAGGGTTAAAGAAAAATGTACTGACACCATGGGAGCTGCATTAGAAATTAATTCAATTCAAAACACTTTATTAATCCCCGAAGGTAAAGGAATTAAACCAAAGTTTGTGAACAAAGGTTTAAAAAGACCGGTGCTACAGGTTGCATATTTTGTTGATGATTTTAAGAAAAAATATATTAACTGGATGAAGCCTGAGCCTACTGTACCACAATAGCCCAATGGTTAACCCTTGTGCTGTCTTTGGGTCAAAATTAACCAATTCTTCTATCCTTCTTCCCTCCTGCTCTCTCCTTTTTCCTCCTACCTCCCTTCCTTCATTCATTCCTTTATTACCTTCTTTGCTTTTCTTTCCTTCTTTCTTTCCTTTTCTCCATTCCTCCCTCCCTCCCTTCTTTCCTTTTCTTCCTTCTTTCCTTTCTTTCTCCCTTCCTTCCATCTTTTCTCCCTTCCTTACTCCCGTTCCTACTTCCCTCCTGCTTTCCTTCCTTCCTTCCTTCCTTCCTTCCTTCCTTCCTTCCTTCCTTCCTTCCTTCCTTCCTTCCTTCCTTCCTTCCTTCCTTACTTCCTTCCATCTTTTCTCCCTCCCTTACTCCCTTTCCTACTTCCTTCCTTCTTTTCTCCTTTCTTCCTTACTTCCTTCTTTCCTTCCTTCCATCTTTTCTCCCTTCCTTACTCCCTTTCCTACTTCCTTCCTTCTTTTCTCCTTTCTTCCTTACTTCCTCCGTTCCATCTTTTCTCCCTTCCTTACTCCCTTTCCTACTTCCTTCCTTCTTTTCTCCTTTCTTCCTTACTTCCTTACTTCCTTCATTCCTTCTTTTCTCCTTTCACCCTTCCTTTGACCCAAAGACAGCACAATGGTTAAGAGGTTAAACGTGTCCATGACTGCTATTCCAAATCAGAAATGGCCTTCGTTTGAGACGACGACCCTGTTATCAACGTTAAATGAAGCCCACCCTCAAGGTGAGACTTGTTCTGCTTCCTTTTCATCATATTTCAGTGTATTTTTGTAATTTCCCTCTTGTGTTCCGTGTGGTTGGATCGCTTATTATGTCTTTATCACCCTCCAACACACAGAAAAGGATTGTTTTCGGAGGATAATTTGTTACGATTACAAACTCATAAGCGTCTCTGAAAGTTTTCTCATGGTTCTGAAGCTGCTGTTAGACTTGTGTGTGAGTTTCTTTCATTTCCACTTGCAATTTTCACTTTATCCTTTCACTGTTCTGTCACGGAGAAGCAATTTCCCTTTTTCTTTGACAACTCTGGCATAAAAGCATCACTAGCTGTCTAAACGTGTGATCGGTAATACTCTGGGCCCTTTTTGACTCAACCTGCATTTCCACACCAAGTGCTTTTATCAGATGAAATGGTTAAACATCAGAGAGGTTTGAGAGTACGGTGGTGTGCGTTGCACGCCAGCGGTAGCCTGCAGCACCCCGAGGAGACGGCGTGCAATACTTTTACTTTATGGCTCGGAGTAAGACATAAACCCCAGAAAATTACAACAAACCTGCAAACCAGTGCGAGAGGCACCTGAGATGAGACGAGGGGCTTTGATGCCGCGTTTCCTTCACTGCCCTCCAGCAGACATTCGTCAACAAAAACCTAAAGTTTCAGAAGAGATCTGAAGACACAGACATCCTCTTCCTATTGCTTTGTGTTTTTCTGAAGCACATCGCCACCAGCTCACGGTGATTTGCACATCAGTGCCGGACATGTTGTTAATAAGCGTTAAAAGTAGAAACAAGTTTCTGATGACAGAAGAATTGTTTTAAAATAGCCAGACATCCCATCTATAGATGAATGCTATAATATAAATTATGATATATTTGTGATGGAAATAATTACTATCTCAATGAGTCTGCTGCAATTTAAATTGAAAGACATCTGGGAGCAATGGAAAATGTAGATTTCCTTGAAACGCCATGCTTTTGTTTAATTTTTTTTTTCTTTTTTAAACAAGAAGTCTCTATTTTCTTGTATTACTACAATAGAAAACACCCCATGTTCATGTGTTTTGTTATAACAGGTTTTGTGAATGGAACATTTTTTTTTTTTTTTATGTATAACACACCTGGGTGCACGTTACGGTTCTGGCGGCATTAACGGCTGAAGAAATGGCATAAATTGCGCCAAAATGACACGATTAATTCAAAATGGCCGACTTCCTGTTCGGTTTCGGCCATGGCGCCAAGAGACTTATCTTTAAGTTGAGACATGATACAGGTGTGTACCGATTTTCATGCATGTACGTCAAACCGTATTGTGGGGCTTGAGGAACAAAGTTTTCTAGGGGGCGCTGTTGAGCCATTAGGCCACGCCCATTAATGCAAACCATTAAATATCAAATTTTTTGCCAGGCCTGGCTTGCGTGCAACATTTGGTGACTTTTTGGGCACGTTTAGGGGGAAAAAAGCTCCTCATTTCGTCTGAAGAAGGAAAAAAAAAAACGAGAAAAAAAATTCCTACAGATACAATAGGGCGTTCGCACTGTCAGTGCTCGGGCCCTAATTAAATAGATGGACAGTTAACCACCCCTGCCAAAAAGGTTTTCTTTCGTTTTTTTTCATATTTGTGTGTACATTTTTATTTTAATTTTTTTTATGATCAGAATTCTTTAAAAAAGTATTTGCAAAACAGAGCTTTTATCATTTTTGATTCACAGACCAACATGTATTTCAAACATCAAAAGTGTAAACATTCAGCTTCAATTCAAGAGGCTTTATTGAAAAATCAAGAATTAGAGCCCGTTTTTAAAAAATGCATCTATTTTCAGGGACTCAAACTAATTTTGGTGGAAGGATAAAACGTCTAGAGTCCATAGATGTCAGAGTACCAGTTTCCTCCCTGGAGATGCCTGCCAGGCTTTTAGCCATTTCTAGCTGTTGCTTTTTTATTGGGCCTTTATTGGGCCTTTATTGGCCTTTTCTTCCTTTAGTTTTCTCTCTCCATTAACTGAAAATCACGCTCCACTGTTCAGATCAGGTAACCCATCTGAACAGTGGTGCGTGATTTGCATGGACCACAATATTCGATTCATTTACCTTCAAAAAGTCTTGATTTTCTTGTTTTGCCCTGCATGTTTAGGGCCATTACCCATCCCCACCCCTCTATCGGTTGTGTAGCATTTGGCCTGAAAGGATGCTGTGCACCACAGCTGGTTCTGTCAGCAGCCACATCATCAATCAACCCCAGGGAGCTGCTCCATGGCATCACACATGTGTCACGAATCTGTCTCCGCCATGTTTGATTGCGGGATGCTTTGATCCGTTCCTTTCCTTCTCCTGACTTTCCTCCTCCTTTGATCTGATCCAAGTCCATGTTGGCTTCTTGTGTCCAAACAATGTGATTCCAGAACGAGAGATGTTTAGATGTCAGTCTCATACGTCTGTCCCGTTAATATATGTTACCAGTACCATTACTTTGTACTCACATTTATGAAAACATCTGTTGATTGCAGAAAATTCCTATCTTCTCCAGAGTATTCTTGATTTCTGGTGATGATGTGAAAGGAGTTCACCAAGGACCAATTCTGGGATCATTCACTTTTGTTGTAAGACCTGGAAACAGGCATTGTGGCATAGAATTGTCAAATTGGTTTAATTCACCGTACGAATTGTCACAGATTACTTTTGTAATACTGTATTTGACCCGGTCTTTGTACGTTTTGACCGTATAGAAACGTAATTCTTGCCATTTTAAGAATGAGATGTACCTGTTGTACTCTACTGCCCTTACTTTTTAACAACTTGTGCTTTTTAATTTTTGGGCCCGAGCACTTACAGTGCGAAGGCCCTATTGTATCTGTAGGAGGATCGTTTTTCGCGTTTTTACTTTTCAGACGAAATGAGGGCCTTTTTGCCCCCTAAACGTGCCCCAAAAGTCCCCAAATTTTGCACGCAATCCAGGCCTGGCGAAAAATTTAATGGTTTGTATTAATGGGCGTGGTCTAATGGCTCAACAGCGCCCCCTAGAAAACTTTGCTCCTCAAGCCCCACAATACGGTTTGACGTACATGCACGAAAATCGCTACACACCTGTATCATGGCGCAACTTAAAGAAAAGTCTCTTGGCGCCATGGCCCACCGAACAGGAAGTCGGCCATTTGAATTAATCGTGTCATTTTGGCGCAATTTATTCCACTTCTTCGGCCGTTAATACGGCCCGAACCATAACGTGCACCCAGGTGTGTTATACATCAAAATGTGCATCTAGATCCTGCAACGATGCGCTTTACTTTTCTCAGTCAAAAGCGTTACCGTGGCGACGATAGACGCCAAAAAGCACGCCCCCCCCCTTAATCTGATTGGTCGATATGTGATAGTTCCTATTTTCTGCCATAACTTTTGAAGGGTTTGACATAGAGAGTCGTGGGTGGTGTCATCGGACTCGGTATTGACTCCTTCACCTTATTGGTGCAAATTAGCCCCGCTCCTTCTGATTGGTCGATATTTGATAGTTCCTATTTTCTGCCATATTTTTTGAACGGTATGAGTCATGGGTGGTGTCATCGGACTTAGTTTTGAGCCCTTGATATTTATGGGTGAAGATTGCACGCGCAAGGGCCCGTTCATCGCTGCTTGCAGCTTTAATTTGACCTCTTTTCTTATAATTTTATTTGTTTTTTACTGTTTGTGTCTTGCCACTTTTAATGTTGATGGAAAGCACTTTAAATCACCTTGTGTTGAATTGTGCTATACAAATAAACTTGCCTTGTCTTCTCCCTTGATGTTGTTTAACTCATCTGTGCCCATTCTCTTCACAAATGCACCAACTGTTGAGGTAGCACAAGATCTTTCTCTCTCTCTTTGCTCGATTGCTTTGGGATCTCTTTGGAGTTCACATTGGTTTTTCCAGTGATACCTGTTATCAACTCCACTTTCATCTCCCTCAGATTTCTTGAACGTAGACTGTAGTCACATGACCCATTGGTTTCTGAAGAGCGGTTTTGAAGGCTCTTTTTCTTCACAGACATGTTGCTTGGCAAACCATTGGGAACACGCCCCAAGCATGTCAGTCAAAATTAGCTTTGGCTCCTTCAGATCCCCGACTGAAATATCTGCAGAGCTGCCGGCAGATTTATCCAGCAGAATACACCATTTAACATCTTGACTCAACGGCAAAATAAAACGATTACTGTGGCGTTTAGTCGACCTCTGGGTAAAAACAAACGGGTGGTTGCTTTGCTAAGCACTGTAGCTTGATGATTACTGATGAGGAATTGGAAGTGGCTGACGATTGGCCCAGCAAACTGTCAATTATTCTTATAGGAAACAAATATCATGCTTTACATAAACTCTCCATGCAACGTACAAAAAATCCACCCCCCTCAGAGTTGCCACGGGTGTGAAATCGAACAATTGAGCCCAAAATGGTTTTCTGAACCAGGTTTTTATTCATATAAGGAAATGATTCTATAGAAGCCACCAGGCTTCTTCCTTTCCTTGCATGTTATTTCAATGGTTTTTCATTTTTTGTTCAATTTGTCTTATATTGCTTATTAAATAAACTAAAACTAAACTAAACGTTTCCACGTGGGAGTCAGGAGCCAGTCAAGGAACTGCAGCAAATCTTAGTGTCACATGAGCCTCAACGCGGAGGTGAGATAGTTGGCGCAAAGGATGGACTTTGCCTAGCAAGCACCTTTCCAAATGTGGAGCCCTTAAAATGTGGCTACTAAAACCTAAACTGTTCTGCCATGTCTTAAAATCAAAGCTAAGCGAATACACTTTGACTCATGTTTGAATAATCCTTTTAAAATCCATTGTTTGAAGTAAAACCAGGCTTTTAGATCAAACTCCATATTAGACATCAGCTATGTGCAACTTAGAAGTCTTTCATTGTTATTCAGACTCGGCAGAATTAGTCTTTTTTATCTAGTATTGTAAGTGTGTAACTATCTTGGCATTTGAAGATTTCTTTTTATACTTGCTGAGCACAGAAGTAATAAAGAATCGGAGGATGTGAACAAAATGTGAGGAAAACAGTTAAATTAAATTAAACTTTTTCTTTTCTAATATTTCCATTTTTCTTTTTTAATAAATTTGCAAAAATGTCTACGTTTCTGTTTTTTTTCTGTAAAGATGGGGTGATGAGTGTACATTAATGAGAAATAAAATTAACTTTTTTGATTTTAGCAAATGGCTGCAATGAAACAAAGAGGGAAAAATGTAAAGGAATATTTTCCGTTTTTTAGACATTTCTGATTAACCTTAGGTTCATATAGACCACACATAAAAATGTATTTTATTTTGTGTATTAACAAATTGTACTGTACATTTTATAGACAGTGTATCTGTAACTTTTGTCTCACAAACAACAGCATTATAAAAATAAAAGCACATGTAACATATATCATGATTATGGTACATTGTTTTTCTCAGCAAATCATCATACAGCAGTGATTTATTAACGTTGATCCTTTCTTACAAAAATGTCTAGTAGAGTTTAGAAACTGAGTGACTTTTTTCAATGTATGGAAAGCTAAAGATCAAATTAAAAAAAGAAGAGAACTGTGGATTTCAATAAAATAAAGAAAATACAAGAAAACTAAAACAATATCAAGCTGATCTCCAACTGCCGGAAGATGATTATAGAGCTTGGTTTATACTTTTTTTCAGCAGAGGCTTTTTTAAGTATGTGATTGATTCAAATTTGTGCAATCTACAAAGGTCAGCACGCTGTCAACATACTATTGATGGTTGGGGTTTAAATATATGTGTCAGCTGTCAAAGTTATGTTTATCTGGAGTGAAAAGCTATGAGGCCAGTATGGTGAAATCCTCCTTAGTTCTAAGATGTCATACAAATTTCTAGGAAAAGCTGACGTGAAAACCTCAACTACACTGCTGAGATTCACAATAACATAGAAAATGTCCTCAAAATGTCCACGGCTCGGTGTCAGATTGATGTTCGCCGTCGTCGCGTTGCAGCGTCTCTATGGAGCCAAATCAAGGCCAAAAGTTTTGCTAATTTGAAAATAAAATTTGAACCTGAAAATTCAAGTTTTGATCATGAACTTATTTTTTTTCCAGTTTCAATTTTTTTTTTTCAGTTTCACATCTTTTTTTTTTAGTTTCACATCTTTTTTTTCCAGTTTCAGATATTTTTTTTTCAGTTTCACATCTTTTTTTTCCAGTTTCAGATATTTTTTTTTCAGTTTCACATCTTTTTTTTCCAGTTTCAGATCTTTTTTTTCAGTTTCACATCTTTTTTTTTCAGTTTCACATCTTTTTTTCAGTTTCAGACTTTTGGCCCTGATGTGGCGTGGGGGGCGTGGCATCAACTGAGAGGGGCGTGGCCTCATGAGTGACAGCAGAACAGAGAAGGCGGGGGACGTTCCTCAGTCATGTTGCCTTCAGGAAACGTAGGTTGCAGAAGTTATCAGTAGAAGTATGACTCAACACTGTATATACACTATATTCACGTGATTGGCAGTGGAAAAAACTGATATTAGTGACACATTTCTGTATAAAAAGCTGTTGTAGACCGTACATGGCACCAATCGCAGTATAAAAGCAGCTTGCCCTGGCGGAGCGCACACCATCGCAAACGATACTGCGATGCATTCAAGGTAGTATGTGGAAGTGGGAAATGTCAAACTTTAAAGTGTGGCTGTTGAACTGTACAGTCTGGCATATTTTATTGCTTTTATACTGCGATTGGTGCCAAGTACGATCTAAAACTGCTTTTTAAAGAGAAATGTGTCACTAATATCAGTTTTTTCCACTGCCAATCACGTGAATATGGTGTATATACAGTGTTGAATCAAACTTCTACTGATAACTTCTGCAACCTACGTTTCCTGAAGGCAACATGACTGAGGAACGTCCCCCGCCTTCTCTGTTCTGCTGTCATTCATGAGGCCACGCCCCCTCACCATTGATGCCACGCCCCCTATGCCAGATCAGGGCCAAAAGTCTGAAACTGAAAAAAAAAAATTGAAACTGAAAAAAAAGATGTGAAACTGAAAAAGTGAAACTGAAAAAAAGATCTGAAACTGAAAAAAAAGAAGTGAAACTGAAAAAAAAAAATCTGAAACTGAAAAAAAAGATGTGAAACTGAAAAAAAGATTTGAAACTGAAATAAAAAGTTCTGAAACTGAAAAAAAGATCTGATACTAAAAAAAAAAAATTGAAACTGTAAAAAAGAATTTTCAGTTTCAAATTTATTTTTTCAAATTAGCAAAACTTTTGGCCTTGATTTGGCTCCATAATGCCATGCCCCCTATGCCAGATCAGGGCCAAAAGTATGAAACTGAAAAAAAAAAGATCTGAAACTGAAAAAAAGATGTGATACTGAAAAAAAAAAAAATTTAAACTGTAAAAAAAATAAGTTCATGATCAAAACTTGAATTTTCAGGTTCAAATTTTATTTTCAAATAAGCAAAACTTTTGGCCTTGATTTGGCTCCATGCGGCTCCATCTGCACCCGTGGGCCGGGCCGCCCGCTGATTAGCTGCAGAGTTTGGTCGTTTCGTATTCCATGGCGTTGGGCTGCTTGGCGCTGAAAGTCTGCAGCGCCGCCTGGATCCTGGCGACGTCCGTGGTGGAGAGTTTGAGCCGGTGCCGCAGCAGGCAGGAGAACAGGTCCAGGGGCTGCGCCCCGGGCGGGGAGAGCCGGTTGACCCGGTCCCGGATCTCCAGCAGCTGCAGCAGCGCCGAGTCCTGCGAGCCCTGAGTGTACGGGTAGTCCAGCTGTAAAATCAAGTCCTGGATGGCGTCGGGGTCGAAGTGCATGCTGTATCCGTACACCTGGATGCTGTTGATCTTCATGTAGCCCAGGTTCTGCCCCGGCTCCAGGTACTCCAACGGTTCGTAGTACACGGTCCCGTTTCCGTTGGTGGCCGGCCCTCTGATCCGGCTCCGCAGGTAAAAGTGAACCGTCTCGAAAAACGTTTTCCACTTGTTCCCTAAAGTCAAAGTCCAGTTGTAACAATCGTGGGGGAGGTCTAGTTTAGTCCTCTCCCAGTCGGGGTAGTTGTTCTGGTCGATGGGCATGATCCAGCTCTCCGAGTGGCTCCCGCCGAACGGGTTGATGTAGACGGACAGCATGGGGTCGAGCGTGCTGTTCCTGGTAAGGCAGATCTGCAGCGACATCCCCAGCAACATGTGGACGTGGTTGGACTTGTATTTATTACTCTTCAGCGTCAGCAGCATCCTCTTCCTCCACGACGGGTCGAACCAGTTGTTGAGCCGGACGTCGTTGCTGACGAAGATGCCGTGGATGCCGATGCGGGTGTCGCGGCGCTGCAGGAGGAAGCGCAGCTCCACGTCCTGCAGGTCGGTCTCGAAGCCGATGTAGTGGTCGGTGGAGTCGGGCACCTCGTTGCGGCACAAGCCCTGGCTCAGCATGTAGCCCTGGTTGCAGGTGGCGCAGCGCGAGCGGTTCTCGTAGGAGCAGGAGGCGCAGGCCGTGCCCTCGCCCACGGTGCAGGGGATCAGGCCCTGGCAGGGCGGGTGCTCGTACGGGCAGGAGCAGCTCCGCGTGGCCTCCAGGTACGAGCCCAGGTGGTTGTTCTCGCTGCAGTACATGATGGACAGGATGTAGTTCAGCCAGTAGCTTAAAAACCTGCAACAGAGACAACGCAGCACATGAATGTCAGGTATGTGGACGTGGATCACAATAAATATTCATTTTTCACAGAAAT
The DNA here is from genome assembly GCF_033807715.1 of Cololabis saira. Taxonomy (NCBI): domain Eukaryota; kingdom Metazoa; phylum Chordata; class Actinopteri; order Beloniformes; family Belonidae; genus Cololabis; species Cololabis saira. The sequence continues at coordinate 40,415,744 of NC_084599.1, forward strand.
AAAATTAGCCCTTGTTGTGTTTCTCTGATAAAAAATCATCCTATTGTAGTAGATCTATATATATATATATATATATATATATATATATATATATATATATATATATATATATATATACATATATATATATATATATATATATATATATATATATATATGTTTGCGACAAGAAGACAGGGGGCAAGGGAGCCCTCTTGCCCCGATGGGACATTTTTTGCTTGATACACAATGGATTACTACAAATACTGGAAACCTTTGTGCTTGGTGATTTTGTCTGATTTCTGACATTCTTTGAGCTCATTGGCAAGATGGAAAAGACCTTGGAGAAGTTGGAAGCTCGGCTTGGCGGAAATTGATCACAAATTCATCTGATTGGAGTCGCCATTGATGAACCAGAGACTAAAAGGCAGACGGAAAATTACTGAGGCTGCCTGTTTTTGCAATGTAATTGTTGATCCTATAATCTGGCCTTGACAGGGCGGTTTTTGGCCGATCGCTCTGGTCACAATCTTCCTGGTGGAATGTAAGCAAGGTGACTCTGTCCCCACTAATACTTACCCCCCCCTCTCCCACGAACACATGTGGACCCCTGTTTTCAGAACTGTATCGAGCCGCCTGATAACATCAAAGACATTTGGCTGACAGCAGCTCTGTTACTTCAGAATAATATGACTCAAGTAGAAGTAAAAAGTAGTCATCCAAATAATTACTTGAGTAAAAGTAAAAAAGTACTTGGTGAAAAAACTACTCAAGTACTGAGTAACTGTTGAGTAACGTCTGATTTATTTTTTAACACAACCATTCAAACAGACAAAAGTACAAAATAATCATCTTCAGGCAAATTAAATCAATAAAATAAATAAAGAATAATAAAAAATAAAATAGCTTAAATTTAAATAATCTTAAAGTAAATTCAAGTACTTTATTAAATAATAAAATAAAGAAAATAATAACAGAATAAAAAATAATTTAAGCACAAGTAGTACAAAATTTCAAGCCTTTGTACTTTTCTTTTTTAACCAGGCAGAACTAGAACAAACATGAACTCATAGAAACTCTGTGTGTGTTTGAGTCTGTGTTTATGTGACAAAACATGCAAAAACAAACATTTTTCCCGAAAGAATCACCCAGTGATGTCATGAGATTGACTCGTACGCGGATAAAAGGGATAAAAGAAAAGTAACAGCTCAACAGTTTCTCCTTCATCAAATCAATCAAATCAAACCATACTGTGGTCATTCGCTCGACTCTCTTAAGGTCTAACTGACATTTCCACTGGTTTGCTGGTTGTACTCTGGCTTGGCTGCTGCTCCAAAAGCTTCATTATTTTACTTTTGACTCATTCTGATGCAGATTTGCAGGTGTGTTCATGATCACACTCCTGTTTCCTGAACCAATCTCTATAAAGCTGGAGCTGTTGCACACATGGCCTCAACAGCGGCCTCCAGAATACTCTCATATGCAAAAGGCCTCGTGCTTCACTCGGTGACAGCGAGTCACCTGAGAGGCTCAAGGCCTGTGGATGCAAAACAATTCAAATCAACGCGCTTCCGCCGACATGGTGACACCAGGGGGTTCTGCAGGAATGCTGCCTTTGGTTTTGGCCAAATATGACTCTTACTGCGTTTCCATGCATCAATAACCCTTTTAAAACCCGAATATTGGCAATAACCCGAATTTGCACGGCCATGTAAACACCAATAACCCCTTTGAATAACCCGAATTTGCTCATATTCAGGTTTTTAAAAACCTGAATATGACCCCTGGGTTACTCCTTTTAAAACTGAATATTGGGTCATGTAAACGCCAAACGGAATATCCCCATCAAACGGAACAGGAATTTGTTTTCTGCACATGTTCTGTTCACAAGGAATCCTGGTCTTTTGAGTCCAGGAAGTTCTTATAAACACGGAGAAACCAAGACCAGGAGGAGACTAATCACTTCATAAATGTAATGAAGGATATGAACATTTCTGCATTTGTAGACGGTAGAAAGTACCGGGATAGAAGATTTACAAGAAGGTGAGAGAAAAGTTGCACGAAGCAGCATTTGTTTTGAATTTGGATACAGGAAGAAGAAACGGAAATGACGAGAATTGCGTCATCACGTTCTCCGTGCGTCGCTGGTTTGATCCAGATATCCTGAATGATAAATCACCATGTAAACAGGGATAACCCTGTTTGCTCACGCATGGAAACGGAATATTCCAAATGTTTCAGTAACCGGAATATTATGATATATGATATAATATATTATTGACTGCATGTAAACATAGTCACTTAGAATTAAAAACTGAACAAACATCCATTCAGTCTCATCCGTCCCGCGCCGTGTCACAGTCACGTCGACCTGGACGCGGTAGCAATGACGTTTGCTCCAAAACGACCACGCTGCCCTTATAAAAGGAAACTTCTATTCTTGTAAAACATCAGCAAACTTTTGATGACACATCCTGCACTCGGAGGTGCATGCATGAATCTGTCTAATTACTGTGATTTAGGGCGTCTGGCTGAACCTTCCCTCTATATAAATATAGGTCGTCATAGAAGAACAGCAGTCAAACTAGAGTTTCAGATGTTGCTGTCGGAAAATGTGGCCAAATCCATTTGTATCCAGAAATATTTTGATCGAATCCCCCTGGAAATTACACCTTGTCAACGTATTTAATCAAAATGCCAAAGAATGAAAATCAAACATTACATTTAAAAGAATAATAGAAGCCAGTTTGATGAAGAAATATCATGATAATTGTTAAGTTAGGTGGGTTTTCTTTTTGTTCTCTCTCTCTTTTTAGCTTTTTCTTTGAATCTATCTATTTTGTGTTATCTTATAACTTTTTTTTTTAATTATGTTTATTGGAAAGTGTTTTTTTTATTGCGTAATTTGTAATTTGTTTTTGTTTTTTTTTATTATTACTGTTACATCCCTGTAAATTTACTGTTTTTGTTTATTTATTATTTGTGAGTATCTGGTACTGGGGTGCAGAGGTTTGGTTGGGAGGGTATTCCCTGTTGGAGGTGGCCACCACTAAATCACCTGTGAGCTCAGGTCCTCTGGTGTGGGAGGAGTTGGAGCTGCTGCAGGTGTGCTGATGAAGAGCGACGCCCACCTCTACCAGAAGCCAACCAGAGGGAACCTCTCCCCCTACAAAGCTGCTGCTGGAGCAGTGCTCGTTGGCAGTCGTCTCACTCAAACCCATGTGTGAAGACGTGCTGTCCATCCTGGATGTTGTGTGAGCTTTGGGGCCAAATGTTTGGTTTCCCTCAGCCTTTCTGCCCTTAAGTTTGGTTCCTGCTAAATCTTGTTTGTTGAAGCACTTGTGAATGGAAGCAGTAAGAAAAATACTAGATGGCTCCAACGCCTGACTATGTAAAAGCCTAATTTTTTTGAGGATTGAGTTAGAATAGTCAGTTTAGTATAGGTAATTTTGTTGTACTTTTGTTTTTGTTAAAGGTTAGGTTTAGTTAGTGGATTTATTATTTTAAGGTTAGGGTCCAGTTCTTATGCTTGTTTCTTTGGTTTACGTTGGAGTCATTTTCTTTATATAAACTTTAGTTCTTTGGGTTTAATTTGTAAACTGCTTCCCATCACCATTGTAAATAGTCACTTGCATCATTTTTTTTTCAACCTGAACAAAAGAACCATTGGGTCAAAAATAAAACATATCTTTACTTGCAAAACATGCCTTTCATTTGCGGATTCTGTGATCCCTAGTAGCAGAGTACGTAATATTAACACCCCCACCCTCAAAATCAAACATATGCCCTCAAAAATATGTTTGACATGATTTAACACCAAGCCCGAGATAGGGCATCAGCCAGAACATTATCTGCTCCCCTCTTGTGTCGGATTTCCAAATTATAATCCTGAATGAGGACAGCCCACCGCATGAGCCGTTGGTTATGGTTACGCATGCGCTGCAAAAATACTAGAGGGTTGTGGTCGGTGTAACAGACAACTGGCAGCGGACTTGACCCAACATACACCTCGAAGTATTGCAGCGCAAGTAACATAGCCAGCGCCTCCTTCTCAATGGTCGAATAATTCACCTGATGTTTGTTGAATTTTCGTGAGAAGTAACAGACAGGATGATTGACCCCACTCACAGACTCTTGCAGCAGCACAGCTCCAGCTCCCACCCCACTGGCATCCACCTCTAGAGAAAAGGGACGGGAGAAGTCAGGAGCAGCCAACACGGGCGCACTGCACAGGAGAGATTTAATGGACTCAAATGCATGTTGACACTGAGGAGACCAGATAAATGCCCTTTTCGGACTTAACAGACTGGTCAAGGGGTGGGCAACGGTGGCGAAGTTGGCACAGAAAGACCTGTAGTAGCCCGCTGCGCCTAAAAACTGGCGTAAGCCACGCCGAGTGGTAGGAGCGGGGTAGGCGGAAATAGCAGCAACCTTAGCCTCAACAGGCCGAACTTGTCCTTGCCCCACTTCTTTGCCTAGGTAAGTGACTGTAGCCCTACCAAACTCATATTTAGCCAAATTCAGAGTCAAAGAGGCTTTCGCTAAACGCTCGAACACAATTCTGAGGAGTTTAATGTGCTCCGCCCAGTCCCCAGAATACACAATTAGATCGTCTAAATAAGCATTGCAGTTGGGCACCCCCTCCAACACAATGTTAACGAGCCTCTGAAAAGTGGCCGGTGCGTTGCACATACCAAAGGCCATGACGTCATACTGCATGAAATGATCAGGAGTAACAAAAGCAGATATTTCAGAAGCACGGCGCGTTAATGGCACCTGCCAGTAACCCTTAAGCAAGTCTAACTTAGTCACAAATGCAGCAGAACCCAAGTTATCCACACAGTCTTCCATTCTAGGGAGAGGATAAGAATCTTGCACAGTGACTGCGTTAACCTTCCTGTAATCAGTACAAAACCTAGGGCTGCCGTCTGATTTAGCCTGTAATAGACAGGGAGAGCTCCACGGACTCGAACTCGACCGCGCTAAACCATTTGAGATCAAATACTCCACCTCTTTTTTCATGAGCGCTCGTTTGGTGGGATTGACGCGGTACGCGTGCTGTTTAATAGGCCTGGCGCGCCCCACGTCAATATCATGCTCTAGCACAGTAGTGCGAGTAGGAACATCCCCAAATATTACAGGAAAATCGGCAACTAGCTGGACAACATCACTCCGGTGTTCGGGAAGTAAGTGACTTAAGTGATCTGGCAATTTGGCAATCATTTCCGAGTTGCATAACCGAGGATGTTGTGTGGGAAACGCACGCAACCTTAACCCATCATCCTCTGGCACCTGCGAATCAGATTCACCCCGAACATTAGAACCAATAGAGGTGGTTACAGGCTCTGCCGCTAATAACCCTACCTCTCTAACATGGAATGGTTTCAACATGTTCACGTGACAGACACGGCTCTTACGCCTTCTGTCGGGAGTGCCAATCACATAATTAGTGTCGCTAATCTTCTCCAGGATCACATGTGGCCCAGAGAAACGGGATGACAAAGCGGAGCCAGGGATAGGCAGCAGCACTAACACCTGGTCTCCTGGAGAGAAAGAGCGCGCAACAGTGGCCTTATCATAGTGCTCTTTCATCTCTTTTTGAGAATCACTCAAAAACTCTCTGGCTAGGGCGCATGCTTTGAGTCAGTGTTGCCGCCGCTGCCACGACTTTTTCGGGCTCCACTGTACCTCCCAATTCGGGCCTATCCTCTGCATCACCTCTTAGCGCCACATTCGCCCCCGTCTCGGCCTTCTCCTCCTTCTCCTCCTCCTGCTCAACCACTGCCGGAACCACCAGTACCCCCATGTCCACCAGCTTCACAAAAATCACATCCTTAATTTTCCGTTTTACCAAGGCCTCATTCACTACAATCCCGTAGTTATTCGCAATGACTATTAAGTCATCTTTGCGACAAGCTTCAAATTTGCCAATGGTGGGATCACCCACAAAATCCTCCAAATCAAAGACCACCATTTCTGCCTTTAACCCACAAAAAAGCGTTTACAAGTCTTACCTTGCCAAATAGAAAAAAACAAAACACAACCTTACTCACCAACCATGCCTTTTAAAATAGACGAGCCCCCATATTACGTACTCTGCTACTAGGGATCACAGAATCCGCAAATGAAAGGCATGTTTTGCAAGTAAAGATATGTTTTATTTTTGACCCAATGGTTCTTTTGTTCAGGTTGAAAAAAAAATGATGCAAGTGACTATTTACAATGGTGATGGGAAGCAGTTTACAAATTAAACCCAAAGAACTAAAGTTTATATAAAGAAAATGACTCCAACGTAAACCAAAGAAACAAGCATAAGAACTGGACCCTAACCTTAAAATAATAAATCCACTAACTAAACCTAACCTTTAACAAAAACAAAAGTACAACAAAATTACCTATACTAAACTGACTATTCTAACTCAATCCTCAAAAAAATTAGGCTTTTACATAGTCAGGCGTTGGAGCCATCTAGTATTTTTCTTACTGCTTCCATTCACAAGTGCTTCAACAAACAAGATTTAGCAGGAACCAAACTTAAGGGCAGAAAGGCTGAGGGAAACCAAACATTTGGCCCCAAAGCTCACACAACATCCAGGATGGACAGCACGTCTTCACACATGGGTTTGAGTGAGACGACTGCCAACGAGCACTGCTCCAGCAGCAGCTTTGTAGGGGGAGAGGTTCCCTCTGGTTGGCTTCTGGTAGAGGTGGGCGTCGCTCTTCATCAGCACACCTGCAGCAGCTCCAACTCCTCCCACACCAGAGGACCTGAGCTCACAGGTGATTTAGTGGTGGCCACCTCCAACAGGGAATACCCTCCCAACCAAACCTCTGCACCCCAGTACCAGATACTCACAAATAATAAATAAACAAAAACAGTAAATTTACAGGGATGTAACAATTACATTAACTGAAATTTGATTTGTTAGGAAAAAGGGACAGATAGAATAAGATTATTCTTCTTTCTGTTCCCTTTCATTCAAGGAAAATACATTTGTTTTAATTATATGTAATTATAATATATATTAAAACGGTTTTGTTTTTCTTTTAATGAATGAAATAAAGAATAAATAAATAAAAAAAAAATACACAGAACTTAAGATTCAAATGTCATATGCCTTATTCTGAATATAATTACATTTAAAAGGACTAAAGGGAGAACAAAAATTCTGTTGGACCTTTTCCGTATTTCAATAACTAACAGGATTTAAGAGAAATTGAAACATGAATACAAATTCAGCAATGTCTTTTTCTTTATGAGTTTTTAGTGAGTAACAAAGCTCACGTCTGCTCCTGATGGTACGACGCCAGCGTTCTCTGATTTTAAACACTGTTTCTGTAACATCATTGTCCAGAATAACTGGGCATAAAAAAGGACAGAGTTATTTATTCCCCGACACGCTCCGTAATTGTGAAGCAGAATTCCAGAGATTGTTTGTGAATCACGGAGCAGATGGACGCACGACGCGAATATCATTCTGTAAATCAGTCTCTCACTCGCTTTTGTGCCGCATCTGTCACATTTTGGAACAATTTTAGTTTCTCTAACCGAATCAGCACCGCTGGTGTTTTGGTCGTGGGCTGCTGCAAAGTTAATTTAGCGGAAACAGTTGTGCATTTTCTGAATAATTGACCATCCGCAGCACATGTTGGAGGGGAGAGTAAACTTAACAACAATCCGGCTGCATTCCTCCGTGGATCTAACTTTTAATGGAAGACAAAAGGGTTTTGGGTCATTAAATCTCAGTCGGGTTTCTCTCTGATTCTAAAAGAGAAAAGAAAAGCTTTGACCAGATATGAGTTTCTAGATGATTATCTAACATTCCTTGGGAGAGACAATAAGTACCAGCTCCTTGCTAATGCTTCTTAAAGATTTGAGAAAACACATTAAAAAAAGTAAAAAATCCAGCATATCAGAAACGACACCAGCCACGACTGTGAAACCCTTCAAAAGTTATGGCAGAAAATAGGAACTATGAAATATTGACCAATCAGAAGAAGGGGCGTGGCTAATTTGCACCAATTATGGTCTAGGACTCAAAACCATGTCCGATGACACCACCCAAGAGTCTTTATGTCAAACCATTCAAAAGTTATGCCAGAAAATAAGGACTATCAAATATTGACCAATCAGAAGAAGGGGCGGGGCTGGGCCGCTCGGTGGCGCAGTGGGTTAAGCAGCGACTCATATACTGAGGCTACAGTCCTCCTGCAGCTGTCGCAGGTTCGAATCCCGGCTTGCGCACCTTTGCTGCCTGTCATCCCCATTCTCTCTCTCTACCCCCTTCCTATTTGCAACTTGAATAAAGGGCCACTAGAGCCCCAAAAAAATCTTTAAAAAAAAAAAGAAGGGGTGGGGCTAATTCCGGCCAATGAAGGTCAAGGACTCAATACCGAGTCCGATGGCACCAGCCACGAGTCTTTATGTCAAACTATTCAAAAGTTATGGCAGAGAAAAGTATTCTAGGGGGCGCTGTTGAGCCATTTTGCCACGCCCATTAATGCAAACCATGAAATATCAAATTTATCGCCAGGCCTGGCTTGCGTGCAAAATTTGGTGACTTTTGGGGAACTATCAAATATGGACCAATCACATGAAGGGTGGGCGCGCTTTTTGGCGTCTAGCGTCGCCACGGTAACACTTTTGAAAGAGAAAAGTAATGCGCGTCGTCGCAGGATGGAGATGCACATTTTGATGTATAACACACCTGGGTGCACGTTACGGTTCGGGCCGTATTAACTGCCGAAGGAATGGCATAAATTGTGCCAAAATTACGCGATTAATTCAAAATGTTCAAAATGGCCGACTTCCTGTTCGGTTTGGCCACCTCCTTGTCTGCTGCAATTGTTTCAGCTCTGCAGGGACTGACATCACAGACCCAGATCAGGGTAAGATGGTGTAGCTCACTTATTTTCCTTTCCACTCAAATTCAGGTTATGCTAAATGTTTATATCTTGAAAATAGATGGCACAAAAGTTTTAACAGCAGTTTTAAAGCACAGGGAAGGGGTGGAGTCAAAGTCCCTGTAAAAACATGCCGGTGATGTTTGTATCCCTGTGATATTTAGAGCAAAGCAGACATTCCATTAAGAGTTCAGGAAACCTTTGATAAAAAGGCCAAAATGTCAAAGTGAAGATATCCTAGCTGCCCATTTCACACACGGTTCACATATTTCATGACACCAAATGCCTTTAAGTTAGACGACACAAAAATGAGCCGTAGCACAAAATCAGGAAGAAAAACATCCACCAAACTTTGTTTCAAATGTCTACGGAAGAGTATTAGGGCCAGACAGGAGAAAAATAGAAATAATATTGTAGAGGAGGAAGATTTTTTTTTCATTACGCACTTCGAGAAAAAAGTCGAAATGTCGAGAAAAAAGTCGAAATGTCGAGATTAATGTTGAAGTACAATTTCGAGAAAAAAGTCGAAATGGCGAGAATAATATTGAAGTATTTCAACGTTTTTCTCAAAACTGCATTTCAACATTAATCTCGACATTTCAAATTTCTTCTTGAAATTTCGACTTTTTTCTCGAAGTGCACAATAAAAAAAAATCTTCCCCTCTCAAATATTTTTTCTCCTGCATGGCCCTGTGAGAAAGTGAGCAACCCCTTCCCTTCTCACCGTCACCAGACTTTTTAAATATGTGTGTGGCAGAGTGGAGGATTGGGCGTGGTCTGCGGGGGGGCAGCACACAGGTGTACCTGGTTCTGCTGATTGTGGCACACCTGTGTCCAATCAACCTCTCCACCCTGCCTGGCTTCATAAACAGCGGCTGCATACCAGAAAAGGGGTCTGCTGAGTGGAGGTAGCTTGATGTGAGGCTATGCTCAATGTGCCATTTCTTTTAATTCTGATTTTGCCCTCCGCCTGTATGTCTTCGTGTTTTTTACATAAAATAAAAAGCCTTTTTTTTGGCATTCCACGCTCTGCGTGTTCTCTTTTCCACCTCATCACCCAGGTCCAGGTTGCCTTATCCCCTTTTACGAGGGGAGGCCGCTCCGGTCCCTCACAGGCTCTAATACTCTTCCTTACATATCATAATAAACAAAGATATGAAAACAAAACTAACTACCCAGACATAATGTTGCGTAGAAGGAGGTCATATATTCGATACTACAATTTTAAACTGGTGTTATTGATCAGCACCGTATTGTCTTTTTATTTCTAATTTGTGGTACACTACCAAACAGGATTCCAAATCTCTAAAATGAAATCATGTGAAGTCAAACCGAGCCTTTGGTCGCGGTGGATGTTAATTTCACATCTTTTTTTTTTTTTCCCAGCAGCACTTCACAGCTCTGGCGTTCCAGCATCACAGCACCACTGAGCGTCGGCGGTGTTATTAAAAAGGAAAATGAAAAATCCCCCCAAAAAATATGTCTCAAGCCATCAAATTTAGAAAGTGGTGATTTATCGTCAGCCGACAGCCGGTGTAAGATATTAACAGTCTTAACTGTACTCAGACTTCCAGAAATTCATCAGTGTGAGTCAGTTGTGCATATCTCACCGCCCAGAATGCAGACTGTGCACAGCGAGAGGGAAGAAGCCGCCTCGCCGTCGTATAGCGACTCCTGTCAGCAGGACATGTAAAGTGTCATGGAGACGCAGCGTGGAGTGCGGGCCAAAGAGAAGCCGCGCCTTCGCTCTGCAATCTGTTCATTGTCTGTCAGCTCGTTTTCACACACGTCAATGTCACACGCACAAACTTCCGTCTGCCTCGGATTCAATTTACAGCGGGGGGAACAAAACCCTCTCCTCTGCAGAAGATGCACTTTATTTTTCAGCCATTAAAAGCTCATTGATTGATGTACCACAAATAAAAGTGCAAAAAAAAAAGGCAGCAGCTCCATCATCGTCGCTGTTCTGACACCGTTCCCCCTGGAAAGTGCGGCTAAAACACCGTCCTCATTTCCAGTGCCTACAGTATAATTCTGTTTGCTTTGTCTTCATCTGACAGACAGACAGACCATGATGCTTCAGTACGTGAATAATGCCAAGAGACAAGCATGAATATTCCGTTTTATATAAATATATAAAAAGGGGGGGGTGTTATCCTCCATAAACTGGGTTATTATGTAATATGAAGAGACATGGTGAAATAGAAGGAGGTAAAAAAATGTATTCATCTTTTAGGATACAATGAGGAATATGTGCATTTTTAATTGTGATAAGGATTATTAAAAAATGGATACAAGTGTGCTGCATTATTAAAGGATGTTGATGCAGAGGAAACTTGATGGAATGCAGAGGAGCCGAAGACGCCTCCGTCGGATTGTTTCCAGGGAACCAGGTTATATCACAGTGGTATCCCAAACATCCAGTAAAGCGTTTTCTCTCAGCACATCGTTCTCTCATCACCCAGAATGTGTCGAGTTCAGAAGCTGAAAAATATTGAGTTAACTACGCAGCACCGTGTTACACATGCGACTGTGGCCCGGTCTCTCTCTCGTATCGACCTCTTATACGCCGCTATTTCTTCTCCCTGGATCAATGTGATTTACGCACTGAAGGGAAGATTTACTAGCCTTTAAACTAGGGCTGGGCGATTTTGGACAAAAATAAAATCCCGATTTTTTTCTCTGAAAACTCGATTTTCGATTTCGATTTCGATTTTTTTGGTAAAACTACAAAACACAATGGAATAAATTGTTTCAAATATTTTATCTTTATTTTTAAAGAAAAATAGCAAAGAAATTTCCCTATCGGGAATGAAGTGCAATTGAAAGATACTGTAAATCCTCCTTGAGTTTAGTAAAGTGACAACATTTACAATTTTCTTGACCAAACAAAGATGACTAGACGAGCTCTGTCTGTAATGCAGCCAGCTGCAAAAAAGGAAAATCCATTTTCCGATTTTCCTTTTTTAACATCGATTTTGATTTATAAATCCGATTTAGATTTAAAATCGATTAATCGCACAGCCCTACTTTAAACATATATTTCCATATTTCCTGACATTGCATTTAGCTTTTATCTAAAGCAGGGGTGGGCAGCCCAAAATGTTGAAAGAGCCGTATTGGACCGAAAACACAAAACACAAATATGTCTGGAGCCGCAAAAAATGAAAAGTCTTGTATCAGCCTTAGAATGAAGTCAACACATGCTGCATGTTTCTATATTAGTCAGAACTAAGGGAGATTTATTTTTTCATTATGCACTTCGAGAAAAATGTTGAAATTCTCGATAAAAATGTCGAAATGTCGAGAAAAAAGTCGAAATGTCGAGAAAAATTGCGAAATTTCGAGAGAAAAGTCGAAATGTCAAGATTAATGTTGAAGTACAATCTTGAGAAAAAAGTTGAAATGTCGAGAAAAAAGTGAAAATTTTGCGAAAAAAGTTGAGATGTCGAGATTAATGTTGAAGTACAATCTCGAGAAAAGTCAAAATGTCGAGATTAAAAAGGAAAGGAAAAAAGAAAAAGAAAAAAAGGGAAAAAAGAAGAAAAAATAAAAAAGGAAAAAAGAAGAAAAAAAGAAGAAAAAAGGATAAAGAACAAAAAAGGAGTAAAAAAGAGAAAAAAAAGAAGAAAAAAAGGAAAAAAAGGAAAAAAAAAGGTCAAACATTTTTGAAAAAGCTCCAGGAGCCACCAGGGCGGCGCTAAAGAGCCGCGGGTTGCCGACCCCTGATCTAAAGAAACCTAGAACAGAAAAAAGGATGTTTGCTTCATCGACACCTTTTAGAGCTTCATTGCAGGGAAAAGTGAGCTAATGAGTAAATATCAAAATGTACACACACCTCAGCTACTGTATATTTGATAAGTTTCAGACATTTCAGTTAGAGTGCTGAGTGACAAACAGGCCTGGCAATTAACTTTCTGCTTTATTTGGTCTTGAAATGTCAGTTCAGTGATATATAACGATCTGAAGATACAGGGCTTGGGGAAAAAATGGGTCAAATATTTCCTTTGGAGATGAGAGAGTGAAAGTTCTGGTCAAAACCAGCGCTCACATTCACTTCTGTCAGAATGAACAAGGCCAGCTACTGCCACTCATCTCTTGAAAGGGTAACTCGGTAGGAAATCCACATGATATGGTCTCCAAACAGCTTCCTAACAGCGGGGAGTGAACGCAGTCGCCGCTGCTAATTTGGAAAAAGAAAAAATGCAAAGTACACACTGAGTTTTTTTTTATTTTTTTTTTATTTATGTTATTTGTGAATTTATTTCCTGGAAAAGGGGCAGATTAGATAAGATTCTTCTTCTTTCTGCTCCCTTTTCATTCACAATTAATGAACATTTGTGTTTGTATTTGTATTGAATTGTTTGTTTTATTCTTTGAATGAAATAAAGAATAAAATGAAATGAAAATGAAATGAGTTCATTGTCCCCAGTCTTTGGCTATATGATACGAAATGTATATTGTTCCTATTTCTGTTAGATTGATAGATAAAATAAAAATAATTAATAAGTAAGCAAGTGGTCTAAAAGGTACGGAAGAGTATTAGGGCCAGGCAGGAGAAAAATAAAAGTAATATTTTAGAGGAAGATTTTTTTTTCATTATGCACTTCGAGAAAAAAGTTGAAATGTTGAGAAAAAAGTCGAAATGTCGAGATTAATGTTGAAGTACAATTTCGAGAAAAAAGAACTTGAAATGTTGAGAAAAGAGTCAGTTGAGAAAAGAGTCAAAATTACGTGAATAAAGTTGAAATGTTGAAAAAAAGGGCGAAGTTTCGAGAATAAAGTCAACCTTCTGAGACTATAACATACAGTGCATGTGAGCAGTGCATGTGAGAAAAAAGTTCAAATTTCGTCAATAAAGTCGAAATGTTGAGAAAAAAGTTGAAATGTCGAGAAAAAAGTCGAAATGTTGAGAAAAAAGTTGAAATGTCGAGAAAAAAGTCGAAATGTTGAGAAAAAGGTCGAAATGGTGAGAAAAAAATCAAAATTTTAAGAAAAAAGTCCAAATGTCGAGAGAAAAGTCGAAAAGTCGAGATTAATGTTGAAGTACAATTTCGAGAAAAAAGTCGAAATGTTGAGAAAAAAGTCCAAATGTTGAGAAAAAAGGTGAAATTTCGACTTTTTTCTCGAACTGCACAATAAAAAAAATCTTCAACTCTAAATTTTTTTTTCTCTTGCCTAGCCCTAATACTTTTCCGTAATTTCAACATTAATCTCGACATTTCGTCTTTTTTCTCGAAGTGCACAATAAAAAAAAAATCTTCCCCTCTCAAATATTGTTTCTCCTGCATGGCCCTAACACTCGTAAAAAGAAAACAAGCAGATAATGGCTGTGTTTATGTCTGGTATCAAAGCCTGTCCTGAGTGATCCTGTTCACAAGTGGGCAGCTCTTCGCACATCTGTTCACACCTGGTGCCGACATATGTCTGCACACGTCTGGAGAGACGACACGCTCTCAGATCTTCCTCCCCTGCCCTATATGCACATAAACAGGTACATGATTTCCATCTGCAAGGACCACATGCATTGTTATTTTACACCTGTGCAAGGCAGTAATTAGCTGAATCTATTTGAAGCACAGACAAAAAAACACCTTCTTGTCTATCAGAGTGCCCCCCCCCACCCCAAAGGCGTGTTTAACAGATGTACTGTACATATAAAACAGTAATGGCAATGAGGAAACATCCAAAAACACAAACTATAATAAAAGGCTTCAGGCAGAGGGAAATAAAAATGGGATGTATGAAAAAAGAGTTACAAGGCAAATGAAAACGACACAGATGTTGATGCTCTGGTTTTGTTTTGATGTCAGTTGCTGTGACTCCTACTTGTTGTTTCACACTTTAATATAAAGCTGTTGCTTTGCAAATGAAGACATCCTTCCTCCTACGCCCGAGACATCAGTTATGTGTTACAACGCTGAAAGCATCTGGTCACATGTGGCCCAAACCACTTCCAGATGAGGTTTGGAGGTTTGGAGTTGGTCCAGGGCCTGTAAACTTGTGATTGGGTCACTTAGAAGACATTTTAAAACCAGGTGAAAACAGGACCAATATACTGTAGGTGCTGAAAAGGAGACCAGAGCTAAAGTACTTCTAATACAATATATTAACCCTTGTACTGTCTTCGGGTCAAAATGACCTAATTCTCCTGTTCCTTCTTTCCTCCTGCTCTTTCCTTGCTTCTTCCCTTCCTTCTTTTCTCCTTTCCTTCTTTCTTTCCTCCCTTCCTTCTTTTCTCCCCTCGTACATTCTTTCCTTGTTTTCTCCTTTCCTTCCTTCCTTCCTTCCTTCCTTCCTTCCTTCCTTCCTTCCTTCCTTCCTTCCTTCCTTCCTTCCTTCCTTCCTTCCTTCCTTCCTTCCTTCCTTCCTTCTTCCCTTCCTTTCTCCATTCCTTCCTTCCTTCTTTCCTCTCTTCTTTCCGTCCTTCCTTCTTGTCTCCCTTCCTTCCTTCTTTCCTCCCTTTATTCCTTCCTTCCTTCTTTCCTCCCTTTATTCCTTCCTTCCTTCTTTCCTCCCTTTATTCCTTCCTTCCTTCCTTCCTCTCTTCCTTCCTTCCTTCCTTCCTTCCTTCTTTCTTTTCTCCATTCCTTCCTTCCTTCCTTCCTTATTTCCTCTCTTCTTTCCTTCCTTCCTTCTTTTCTCCCTTCCTTCCTTCTTTTCTTTCTACCTTCCTTCCTTCTTTTCTTCCATCCTTCTTTCCTCCCTTCCTTCCTTCCTTCCTCCCTTCCTTCCTTCCTTCCTTCCTTCCTTCCTTCCTTCCTTCCTTCCTTCCTTCCTTCCTTCCTTCCTTCCTTCCTTCCTTCCTTCCTTCCTTCCTTCCTTCCTTCCTTCCTTCCTTCCTTCTTCCCTTCTTCCCTTCTTCCCTTCCTCCCTCCTTGACCCGGAGACAGCACAAGGGTGAAGTCCGGCTCATCAACACACATGCCCTGCCAGCGATCAGGTACTTCACTGGTATACTGTAGTAAACTGTCCTCGGAAAGAAACTGGTGCCAAGAGAAGGAAAGTTTGTGAGACAGAGGTGGCAGGACTTCCAAACAAAACGCTCCTGAGCAGGTTCCAAAAACAAACTTAGTGTCTGGTTTTGGAAAAGTTTGTGCTCTTGTTTTCATTTGGATGACACTGCATGACAAGAAACAGGTCGGAGAAAACAGCATGGACCAGCAGGGAACAAGGGGAGGCAAGACAAGACATACACATGAGTTGACGAGACAGAGGTGCAGACAATCATGGCAGATGGGAACATGGGACGTCAGGACAGAACTATAACACAAGGCATTCAAAATAAAATTGGAAGAGATAATCCCAAGAACTGCGACACAGAGTATTTCATCCCAAATCCAACACCATGAGGCTCTACACGCGGCGGATTAGTGAGTTTCAAAGCTACCATCCAAAATTAAACAACAAAGATCCTGAAATAATTCATGAAGATGGCCCCTAAGGATAAACTGTTAAGTGAATGTCTCAGACACCGGAAATCCAGTGAGCAAGAAGACATGGAGAAGGAACCATCATGGAGAAGAAGGACAAACCATGACATGTATCTCCCAGATACAACAGAGACCAGTGTATATCACACCAAACAAGACCCCAGATACAACTGAGACCAGGGTCTATCACACCAAACAAGACCCCAGATACAACAGATACCAGTGTCTACCAAACAAGACCCCAGATACAACAGAGACCAGGGTCTACCTCACCAGACAAGACCCCAGATACAACAGAGACCAGGGTCTACCAAACAAGACCCCAGGTACAACAGAGACCAGGGTCTATCACACCAAACAAGACCCCAGATACAACAGATACCAGTGTCTACCAAACAAGACCCCAGCTACAACAGAGACCAGGGTCTACTTCACCAAACAAGACCCCAGGTACAACAGAGACCAGGGTCTATCATACCAAACAAGACCCCAGATACAACAGATACCAGTGTCTACCAAACAAGACCCCAGGTACAACAGAGACCAGGGTCTACCACACCAAACAAGACCCCAGATACAACAGATACCAGTGTCTACCAAACAAGACCCCAGATACAACAGAGACCAGGGTCTACCTCACCAGACAAGACCCCAGATACACCAGAGACCAGGGTCTATCACACCAAACAAGACACCAGATACACCAGAGACCAGGGTTTATCACACCAGACAAGACCCCAGATACAACAGAGACCAGGGTCTACCAAACCAAACTAGACCCCAGATACAACAGAGGCCAGGGTCTATCCCACCAGACAAGATCGCAGGTACAACAGAGACCAGGGTCTACCGCACCAGACAAGACACCAGATACAACAGAGACCAGGGTCTACCACACCAGTCAAAACCCAATATACAACAGAGACCAGTGTCTACCAAACCAAACAAGACCCCAGGTACAACAGACACCAGTGCCTACTGCCTACTTCACCAGACCCCTAGACCCCAGCTGCAGACTGTGTAAAGATGAGACAAACCAGCACATAATAGCTTGATGCAAGATGCCGGCAGGTATGACATACTGTACATGGAACGACACAACCGTGTAGCAGTTATAGTCTACATGAGTAGACAGGTTGGAAGTACCAAAGTTAAGGTGGGATATATCTCAGAGTGTGGTAGAGAATTAAAGAACAAAGATCCTGAGATACTTCTAGACCCGGAGCCATAAACTGCAGGCCGGCTAACCAAACGGACATTGGTGGTCGTCGACCAATTCCTGTAGAGAGAAGTGGCAAGCCATCTATCACATAGATAGATAGATAGATAGATAGATAGATAGATAGATAGATAGATAGATAGATAGATAGATAGATAGATAGATAGATAGATAGATAGATAGATAGATAGATAGATAGATAGATAGATAGATAGATAGATAGATAGATAGATAGATAGATAGATAGAACATGAGCACACCAACTTTACCCTCTAAAACAGAATCAAATTCGTTCCACAAACTTGTACCAACTCTGAGGTTAGAAATACATTTTAAGCATGTACATATAAGAATGTATCGGTGAAAAATACTCAGTTATAGTGGATTTAAAAGGAAAATGGAGGTGCGGGAAATGAGACTGTGGCTCCTAGAGAGAAAAAGTAAAGCGCATGCATCAGCTGCAGTCATATAATCACATTTCTTTCTCATAACCCTGCCTTGCAGACGAATGATCAGAAGATCCATGGAAAACATTTGTATATGATTTAGTTAGCCAAGAGGAAAATCTCACACATTTTGCATAATTCTTTCAAACACTACAAAATCGTATTATATAGGAGGGGGAGCTTCGGTTTCCTGGCTGTAAAAAAAAAGCGGTGAGTTTACCTGATGGTGCTGCTAAGTAATTAGACGTGACACTGCAGCTCACTTTAGCAGGACCTCCGCTGAATATCAAAGTCCCCGGCGTTCGTGTTTTGTGTGTATTCGCATGGTGTGTGTAGTTCAGGCGATAAGAAAACAATGTGCACAAAGTGGGTTGTATGTAGTGCTTTGTTATCGCACTTCCACATCTGTGTCAAGGAAAAGGTCAGCGGGGAAACGTTTCTCACCTCTCCCTCAGCATAACGATCTTGGGCTGACTCTGGCACCTCTTGCTGAGGGTGAAGAGCTTCTTGACAATGCGCCGCGCTTTGCTCAGGAGCTGCTGGGTGCCGAGCTCCAGCTGCTTGTAGCGCTGGTGAATAGTCGGCTCCATCTTCCAGAAATACTGGATGGCAGATGTGTTCAGCGCATAGAAAGTGGGAAGCCTCCGAACAAAGTTCTGAAACTCATCTAGAAGGGAGAAAAATGAGGAAAAATGCAAGAAATATAAGATGAAAGCTTCCCCAGCATTTTTTTCCATTTCATTACAAAACTGAAGGCATTTTTAACCTTTATGAGTCAGTTTCCTATCACCTATACCGGGGGTCTTCAATCTTTTTTAGCCCAGGGACCTCTTGGATGAGAGAAAAACAGAGCAGGGACCCCCGCATGGAATTCTTAGTTTTTCCCCTTTTTTTTTTTAATGTGTCAAGTTTAAGCCTGGCTTATAATAACTTTTGAATGTGTTTTTTTCTGCCAATATCACCTTATTAACCAATTCCTGACTGGGTTATTAGCTACATGTGTTTATGGTTGATGAAATTTTGGTTAAGCCGAGCTGTAACGTTACAATCTCCAGCTTTAGGCTTCGTTATTGTCACAGATTTATCCATCAGGTCTAACTAGCGTTAAATATGAAATAGCCAAGTCAATTTCGCAACAATTTTTCTTTTCTTAAATAGAGGGAGATGGAATTTCAAACAACCGATTTTACATACTACTCGGAAAATCATGTGTGTATCTGTCCATGGGGTGAAGCTGTGGAATCAGTTACCTGACAAGATCAAAGAAAGTAAAAATATTGCGCAATTCAAAAAATAATTTAAAAACAATACTCTGGATATGTATAGACATGATGGTATATAATCACGATTTAGGGGGAAATTGAACTGAATCTCTGGTATTATGTTTGGTATTAGCTGTGTATGTGTATTTATATGTATAGGTGGTAGGTATGTGTGTACGTGTGAAAATCTATGTGTATATGAGTATGTGCACTGTATATGGGTGTAGATGCATGAATGTATCAATGTGTATGTGTGTGTACTGTAGATACGTGCTATAATTTGATGGTATAAAGGTTAGGGCATCTATAAGCTCGTTAGCTTCAGCCCTAACCCTTTCGGTCAGACTTATGTACCTTTTCTTGTTTTGTTGGATGGACATTTTTCAATGATTGCTGATCGAAATAAACTCAAACTCAAACAGCTAGCTCGTTTTTCCGCTCTAAAGTTGACATTAGTCACATGACTCACATCATGGGAGTCATTTATGTAGAGTTGTAGACTAAATAGTTATTGTCAAAAGTAGATTATTATCGCATGTTAATGGAGTTTTTTCAATCATATATATATATATATATATATATATATATATATATATATATATATATATATATATACATATATATATATATATATATAGCCTACATATTATTAATTACATTTTTTTTTTACTCTCACAAATTATTTTGGTTAAAATTGCCTTTATTTCTTTTTAAGTTGGAGGACCCCCTGCAGTTCCTCCACGGCCCCCCTAGGGGTCGCGGACCCCCGGTTAAACACCCCTGACCTAAACCAGTCATCCACCAGGAGTGATAAGAGATATTTTGCCTCAACTCAGTTAAGTCAACTTTATTTATACAGCACTTGACAAACAAACACCACGGAAGTGACAGGAAAAGGCCTCTTAAAGGAGCTTGAGGCTCCTTTTAAGAAATGAGACTCTCTAGCGCCACCCTTCACCACGACGGCCGTTGGGGGTACTGCAGCCAACAGTGAAGCTGGCACGGGAGAACGGGAGAACGCACATGCAGCGTCATGTGACGTCACATCTGCAGGACAGCGCGGGAAATTCGGGACCGAATTGCAGCACATTTTGCAGCACACAGCCTGTTCAAGGCAAAGGAGAGATACACTAGAGGAAACATTCTTTTTGGTTTGGAACGCTTCATCTGACATCATTACTAGAAAACTTAAAACTTATAGGTTTTTTTCATAAATCCTGCCTCAATCTCCTCGGGTAAAATGGCTCTCAAAGGCCATGAAACGAAAAGTTGATGTGGAAAACAGATCATTTAACGATGAATGGATTGAAAAGTACACATTTATCATGACAACCTTCCCAAATGCGTCGCCTGTATGCCTCATTTGCAACAAAACTGTTGCTGTTGCAAAAGAATATAATCTGCGCCGTCACCACAAGACTAAACAAATGTCAAGGATTCACATCCTGAGCCGTCAGAGAAGAATCCATTCGCGGGCCGGATTGGACGGTTCGGCGGGCTGTCAGTTGATGTTCACTGCGCTACTTCATTCAAACTACATTTACTTAATTTAGTCAGACTCAAATGAAAGAATCAGTTTTCAGGGGTCACTGGATCTCAAAGAGCTGCGGGACAAACTGGGAGAGAAACTGCTAATAGAAAAAGGCAGCGCTAAGTATAAAGATCGGGCGAGATAGACAGCTAACGGCCAGAGCTGGTAGTAACGAGTTACATTTACTCCGTTACATTTACTTGAGTAAGTTTTGGGAAATGTTGTACTTTTAGGAGTAGTTTTGAATCACTATACTTTTTACTTTTACTTGAGTAGATTTGTGAAGAAGAAACTGTTACTCTTACTCCGCTACATTAGGCTACGTTGAGCTGTTACTTTTCTTTTATCCCTTTTATCCACGTACGCGTCAATCTCATGACATCACTGGGTGATTCTTTGGGAAAAATGTTTGTTTTTGCATGTTTTGTCACATTTACACAGACTCAAACATACACAGAGTTTCTATGAGTTCATGTTTGTTCTAGTTCTGCCTGGTTAAAGAAGAAAAGTACAAAGGCTTGAAATTTTATGCTA